>NC_135425.1:5212500-5310000 GCF_051991245.1 Festucalex cinctus | reverse complement strand
TATAGTTACTTCATTTATATGATACTAAGGTGATTAAAATTAGTGATGGGACGAAATGATCCGAGGCTCCGAAGCTTGTGTCGAGTAACGGGAGGGGCGTTTCCACAAAGCTTGTACCGAGGCGCATTTCGTCAAAACCCAGAAATGTTGATGTGTGAAGCCTCGCCGGCCGGCTGAATCTCTTGTAGACTTCGGGAGCGGTCCGACGTTTGGCGCGCATTGCAAACAGTACAGAATGAAAATCTATTAACAATGTTGACCTCTTGGGCGTCTAGACCACTTTATGGCGCCATAGAGTAAATGAAGCACCATGAAGCTTTGCTACATGTGCAAACTAATTGGCTGCAAAGCATCATTGCTTCATGAGGCTTCATTTTGCCATCACAAAGCCCAGGGTGTGTAATTAAATTGGATAATTATTTATGTCCAACAAAGTTCCATGGTAGTTTTCTTATTCCCGCACACCCCCAATCCTTTCCATTAATGTCCAAAGGACAGCGTGATCCTTTTTGCATAAACAAAAACTCTTTGCCTACAAGGTTCACACACACCTGATGCTCAGTCATTACCATGAGCGTTATCTAATTCTGGGGGCACATGCGCCACCCTGTGGTCAAACTCAGAAATCACATGAAGAAAAGGAAAAACAAATAACACTGTAATGTGGCTACAGCAACGGAAGGCCGTGAACAGACCGTGAATGGTAAGACAATAGGCGCGAATATAAAACTAGATAGCTTTCTTGATTCATAAATATTCGACATACCTTCACGTAACACAACGCACGTCACGTGACAGTACGCCGCTATCTCCCTGCATGAAATTATACGGTAAACTACTTAAGAAAATGGATAGATGGATGGATACAAGTTTCCTCCTGTATTAAAAATCATTAAGCATATAATTTATACATGTATTTAAGGCAAGTTGTAAAATGTCTGAAGTACTCTTGTTTATGTTTAATAAATTTAAAACGCCATAAATCATGCTATTTCTACTAAGTATTGTCTCAAATGAAATCATGCTATTTCTACTAAGTATTGTCTCAAATGATCTCCAATTTTTATACTGTAATGCCGAGAAACGTTTCTTGGGAGGAGCAATATGGGGGCCTCGCGACCTCAAAGGTTTTGACCTATCGGCTATCCAGTCATACATGTAGATCAGTAGCTAATAAACAGAAGTCTGCCCGCGAAATGGGAGTGGTAAGATGGCCGCCTTATGGCTTCAATGTCTTGCACGGGCGTGTATGGGCTATGAGCTATCCAGGTATACATACAGATCAGCATTATAGATATCTATGCTTTTACTTAGGCAGAGTCAGAAACGTTTAACGCGTCTCTCAAAGTTCATGGTCGGCCACAGATATTTCGATTGTAAATCTTTGATAAAATATGCAGGACAGAAACTATATGTTGTACACTAAATTTACTATACATTTAAGTACACGTTCGGGTTTTTTTTTTCCTTGTGAACGTCATCCACCACGGTTTCCGGTCCATGTTTGTGCTGCAGAACTGACGTCACGCTTTTGAGGGCAGAAAAAAAAAAAAAAAAAAGACAACGCAAACAGCTAGCTGCTGGTCATTCTTCGACGACCTACTGCACCGGACTTCTATAACGCTACTTATTTGTACGCTGTTTAAAGAACAGAAAGAGGTAAGAATTATACTTTACGAATGTGTGTTATATGACATGCAAGTTTAATATTAATTAAACTGCGTAAATGAGTTATGTCGTTCTTAATCTTTCGATTTTCATGATCGCGCTTTAAGATCATATACGTGCAAAGTCTTTGAAACGGACGATGTTGTTTTTGCATCTGTCTAAGGTAAAATTAGGCCGTTTTACTGCAGTATTTTTTCTGGCGTATGAATCCAGGACAGTTTAACTGATACATATGATAATATTTGATAATAATGCTATTTGATTGCATAGTTTTGTGCAATTTTCTCGATACATTTGTTTGTAGTAAAATTATATTGAACAATTTGACGTTTGGAGGTTTAATTAACGAAGCAAGGTCTTCTACTGAACATGAGCTTGTCGGCCATTTCGAATGGGGATCCGCCCAGCGTAGGTGCATTGCTACAGTTTGGCATGGCTCAAGTCCTGCATTGACAGATAGTGGTCACTGTTAATGAGTGATATTTTCTCCGTATAAGCCCAACGAGTTGTGTATATACAATCAGAAAAGAAACTACGTTTTTTGGTGGTGAATTATTTAAACAACAACAACAAAAAAACCTTGACCGTCATATTTTCTTTTGGTAGCTTGACCAAGAGCTAGGTATATGGAGGACCAAAACTGCCAAAATAAAAATAAACGAATAAATAAATAAATGTATTGCTAAAAGCGAAAATTAAAACAGATATTAAAAATATAATTTAAAAATGTGATGATTGATATTTAATTCTATTATATTTATTTTGTATTTATTTGTACATATATGCATCTGTGTGTGTGTGTGTGTGTGTATATATACATATGTATGTAAATATATATATATATATATATATATATATATATATATATATATATATATATATATATATATATATATATATATATATAATAGAGCTGTCAAACGATAAAATTTTTTGATCAGATTAATCACATCTTAGAATTTTGATTAATCATGATTAATCACTGATTTCAGCATTCCCACATATGTTATTGAGATTCTTTCATCTTACTTATTATAGCATTTTATTCTCATCACTTTTTTTGCCGTCAAACTACTCCCACATAATACTTCCGATTTACACCGGTCAAATTTCAACTTGCTGAGAAAATTCACGCCTTTCAGGGTATATATCGTCTGACTCCATATTACTTACAGTACTCGCATAATTTTATGTTAAATATGAACTTTTCCCCATTCATTTTCAATGGGACTGACACTGAATTTTTTCTAAGTCCCATGTTCCACGCCCACTTCCACACATACAACAGACCATTATGACCGGCTTTCTGATACTGCTCAGTGGCGCAGTTGGGAGAGTGCATGTACAGTAAGCAGGAGGTCGCACGTTCAAAGCCCACCGCCGACTGTACATTGCACATGTAGCCGTGACAATTATGTAAACGGATATTAAGTATACCAACTGACTATCATACCAGGAAATGCGTTATACTGACATGATTAAACACGTGTCCCAAATAAGCGCTAATGGCTTTCGGCATCAGATGACACTTTAAATTACAAATATGCCTATTCGCTGTGATGCTCACACATTCAGGTTAGCTCAAGCATTGCAAAAACAGCCATACTAATGGTGCGCTGGTTCAAACCCCGAATGGGGCAACTTTTTTTTCTTCCCTTTTCAGCATAGTCATAATACACAGCCACCTCCATGTCTACAATAGTTAAGTGGTTAAAGCAATGGACTTTTTTTTTTTTTTTTTTAATGAATGAATTAAAAAAAAAAATTCCACCTCCAACTTTCATTTCAGACATTAACATATTGACATTGTTCAATTGTTTTACATAAAAAAAAATCAAATACTAATCCTAAATGCATCCATCAATTCTGTAGATAGCAAGCCCTATCACCTGATTACTACAATATTGGAGCAAGTCTTCACATACTTCTTCCGTAGTCCAGCGGATACAGGTGCTGTGGCAGGAACCACGAGGTCATGGGTGCAATGCCAGGCACTTTTTTTTTTTTTTTTAATTTATAAAATTAATATACTAATCCGAAGTAAATTTGTCATTATTAAATTTTGTTTCTATATTACCCGTTCTATATTCAAGGCAAGGCAAGTTTATTTGTGTAGCACATTTCATACACAAGGCAACTCAAGGAACTTTACGCAAGGAAAGACCATCAGCAAACACAGTATTTAACATTCAGAGTAAATAAAATAAAATAAAAGTAGGTTACAAAATTTACAAAAGGAACATACATTGAACATGTTAAAAGATATACAGCAAACCTGAAAAAAAAAATCGTGAGGAAGTTTAAAATAATAAAAATAATGTCACAGGTTTTATTGGAGTTGTGGTGGTCGAGTGGTTAAGTTCTTTGTCCAGTAATCAGGAGGTTGTGGGTTCAAATCCCACCTCTGACTGTATATGCTTCTTCTTTTTTCTTTTTTCTTTTTTTTTAGTTAAAACTAAAATCTCTTGACAACAGCCATTCTCTCTTGTCATAATTGTAAAACATATAAACAAAATAAAACAATATATAGGGTCACTCCCAAACACGTGTACACATTTTTTAAATTTATATATTTATTTATTTTTTCTGTTTTTTACACAAGAGCATAGAGAAAGGTTTGACATGCAGCTTGACAGAAAGTGGTGGCTTCAAACAATGGTCGTTACAGTATTAAGGCCTCAGTATGCTTCTGCGAGAGGCTCGCGTCGAGGCGTCACGTTGGAGCTCCGCTCGTGTGTTTGCCTTCCGACTTGTGCGCAATACACATCGGTGTCTGCTGGAGTTTCACACCAAGTCCCGCTGTCGCTATGGCTGGGCCGCCACAGAGTGGCGATTCCTCTGCATTTTATGACGGATTCAGGAAGTTCAATTTAATTCAGAAACACGAAACAAAGCCGGGGGGAGAGTAAGTTCATCACCGTGGCAATTAATTATTGCCAATTTGCACCGGTGTCGGCCGTAAACTCGCCAAAACACAACAGCCGTGCGCTTAGCGAACAGTTTTTTTTTTTTTTTTTTGTTATTGTTGTTTTCCGCCTCTCGTCCCAGGCACATATCCACATGCACAGCCGTGGTCTCCGAGCAGGGAAGTCGATTTGCGCCGCCAGTTGCCTTCACGGAAACTATCTGGGCGGGGGGCGGGGAGAGAGAGAGAGAAAAAAAAGAAAAAACGCCATCGAACGGACCAATCAGAAGCGAGCGACGCCCCGCCATCGACGTGCGTCCAAGGATTGGCGACGTGTGCACGTCGGCCGGCCACGAGCGACGCAGCACTTAAAATTCATGGCTCGCGTCGATCATGTGATCGACGGCGCTCATCGACGCGAGAGCAAACGTGGAGGCATAAATTAGGCTTTAGGTTTCATGTTTTGAAAACGACCAGCACGTGGCAGCAGAGTATGAGCAATCAGCCAAGGCCATATTACAAAACAAGCTCTTTTTGCCAGTTTCAACCAAGAATGTCAATAATGATAGCATTTAATTTGTCGGACTATATTGTTTATAACAATTAATTGCAAGTAAAATTAAAAGGGTAAAATTTACATGTTTAACTTCTAGAACTCAATTAGCTCGATTAGGTCACTTCCTGTTTCCTGCTAGCATAGCAAAGCAGTAGCCTGATGCAGCTCGACTTCACGCAAGTTGCCGAAACTAAAGTGAGCGAATTAAGTGAAATGGGTTTGCGTTTGTTATTTAACTACAAGTACCGTCAGGGTGTTTTTTAAAGCGAAATTTACCACCGAGCACACCAACTGGAGTCACCCCGCTAATTTTGGAACAACAGGCGTAGGAAATGCCGTGCATTGACCTCATCACGGACCTGCGCAGCCTTTAATGTAACCATCCGTGGTTACGTTCAAGGCTCAAGTGCGGTCCAAAAAAAATAGTGCGATTAATCTGCATTAATATGTGATTAATTTAACTTTTTTCTGTGATTAATTAATCTATTAACGCTTTAACTTTGACAGCCCTAATGTGTATATATGTGTGTGTGTGTGTGTGTGTGTGTATATATATATATATATATATATATATATATATATATATATATATATATATATATATATATATATATATATTAATTAACTTAAACATTCCAAAGTACATACATAAAATAAACAAAAACAAAAGGAACCTGCAGTTAAAAGGCTTGAATCACACTGTACTACCAATTTTCACATTTCACATATCAGTATAATAGCCCTTACTTATGGCAAATGCTGAATGTCTTCTCACCTGCACGCTACTTGGAGTGTGGGGGGGATCGGCTGAAGTCGCTGTACCCGGAAGAGTCTTGCTCTATGTTGTTTAACAGTAGTAGATACGTCCTTCCTGTTGCTGATGCACGTAGGGCCACCCTTCATCTTACGTGTCTTGCCGGCGGCAATAAATTCATTCAAGCTCTTATTTTGCGATTTTTCGCGGATTGTTTTGTTACAAACATAAGACGTAGCGATGTTAATTTTCTCCTTTTTCAATGAGCAATGAGTGTCCACGTGGAACACGAAATATTGGTTCCGGGCTTCCCGGCAACTTCCAGGTGCTGCACATATGTTTTTTTTTTTTTTTTTATGATTAAAATAGCTTTGAGGCATGCATTTTTTGCATCGACCAGTTTTTGTGGTGGACCCAACCGACTTGGTCAACTTTTATTGCCAACCCACTTAGATCCATCCATCCATCCATCTTCGTCCGCTTATCCAAGGTCGGGTCGCAGGGGCAGCAGCTTTAGGAGGGAAACCCAGACTTCCCTCTCCCCAGCCACTTCAACCAGCTCCTCCGGCGGTATCCCAAGGTGTTCCCAGGCCAGCCGAGAGACATAGTCTCTCCAGCGTGTCCTGGCTCGTCCCCGGGGCCTCCCGCCAGTGGGACATGCCCGGAACACCTCCCCAGGGAGGCGTCCAGGAGGCATCCGAACCAGATGCCCGAGTCACCTCTGCTGGCTCCTCTCAACGCGGAGGAGCAGCGGCTCAAATCTGAGTCCCTCCCGGAGGACCGAGCTTCTCACCCTATCTCTAAGGGAGAGCCCGGACACCCTGCGGAGGAAACTCATTTCGGCCGCTTGTATCCGGGATCTCGTTCACAGCTCGTGACCATAGGTGAGGGTTTGAACGTAGATCGACCGGTAAACCGAGAGCTTTGCCTTTTGGTTCAGCTCCTTCTTCACCACGACGGACCGATACAGAGTCCGCATTACTGCAGACGCTGCACCGATCCGGCTGTCGATCTCTCGCTCCATCCTACACTAACTCGTGAACAAGACCCCAAGATACCCACTTAGATATTGTGCTTTGTAATTTATCCATAATCGTCTGTTTTCTGTTTAGCCACACTGCTGTCAGCATGTTGTGGCATAGGAGTGCAACGGCTCCTTCGGATTACGGCGACAACGCTGTTCCAAAATTAGAAACGGCGTCGTAGAACCTCCCTTGAATGAGCTGCTCTTGACCCTCTGGGTTTTGCTACGCGTTCAGCTCTCATTATGTTTGTCCAATTGGAACACAGATCGTCACTCTGGTTGACTCAAAACGCATAGTGTGAATATGAGCCTGTCATGACTCGAGTCATGCAGGAGTAATGTTTGGGTCTTATCTCATTCTGGGGTCACGCCTGGGTTAAACTATCATGACTGTGTTGTGTTTGCGGCAAATGTCTGTTAGTTGACTTTATGTGAACTGATGATTTGTATGTGCCAAATGTCTAATGTTTGGTTCTATTTGTTTTATTTGAACTGATGCAATCGGCTTGCAACTAGATGATGTCAAGACTCGTTTAATCTCTCTATATGGTTAGAAACCAGTCAACAGCCAATCAGATGATTCCATGTCAGTACTGGTGCCCACATGTCTCGCCACAACCAATGAGATCGATTGGCTGTCTTCATAGATCTTTCCAGTGTGACGTCATGTCGAAGTGCGCCCCTAGCGGTGGTGGTCAGAGTGTCAATACGAGTGAATTAGAAAACAATCAGTGTGAGCTAGAAAATAGGTCAAATAAATAATTGATAAATCAGCTACCAATGCGATGGTGAACTTGTGCGTGGCCGATGGATGCTGTAATAGCTCAGACGGAGATAAGATCATAATTTCGGCTGCCGGCAGCGATTCGAAACCAGATGGAAGACAGTGAGGAGTGAAAGACAAGCACAATGGCTAGAGCGACTGCGAGCAAAACTACGGCGCAACTGCTTTGCACCCGCAAAAAGTACGAGGATATGCTGAGAATGAGAGAGTTTTTCTCTTTTTCATATACAGCTGGCCATAACATTAAAATCTGATTGTAAATTAGAAGCAGACGTGATGGATGAGCCATATTATCTTGAGTGAAACAATCATACTATTTTTTTTTTTTTTTTGCACAAGTACTCGTCATTTTGAACAAAAAGTTAACGATTTAACACGATTATTACAATTAACACTATAACTCTGGCTTGATTTCTGCGGAGGAATGTGTAGTAAACGACGTGCGGTCTGTTTGTTAGCAGCTAGCAAGCTAAGATAGCTCAAAGACTTCGATACAGCAAGATGACACAAACGGACACAAACGATTTCATGAATAACAATTTACACCATGAAAGTAGTGATCGACATACTGTTTCAACTAAAAACAACATACCTTAGGCTTCCACTTCCACTTTGCCCCCCAACAAACTCCACTTTTTTGTAGCTAGTGGCTCCAAATGACTTGGTTTCAATGATTCGCAGTAATGTAGTGTCCTATTCGGGACATTTTTTGCGACACTTGACATATTTCCCACCTTTTAACGAAAACGCTTGCCGAAAATCAAGCTCTCTACAGTCATTTGTTATGAGATGTTTCCCCTCCGGGAGGCGCCGCGGACGTACAGCAAGACGAGTTTATCCGTTTTCATGAATAACGTTTTTTCCAGTAACCCGTGTCAACCAAAAGATAAATAGAACATAAGTTTGGTGCTAAGAGAAAAATATTGTTGCGTTGAACGCAGCCAACATCCTTCACCCATCCAGACACAAAATAGTTTTAAGAATCCAGGCTCTTGATGGCGTCCTCCCATGTTTAGGCGCTCTTCTTCACAATGAGATCATTTAAAGTATTGTGATAAGTTATTTGGGGGAACATTGTGGCTTGCTTTGACCAGGCCGATGGTGAAAGTAATACGGATCTTTCCCTCCAACCAACTCCAGCTTTTGCCGATACCGGCTAAGAAAGGCTGGTTCTAGTGGGTCGCAGTAACTATGATAACTATGGACGTTTTTTGGTACATTTATCATGTTTAGACGAATCGTTCACTGTAAACGCTACTCCTTCCGTGTCTTTCTACGGCTTGTTTGACCACCAAGAGAGTAAGCGGTCGCTAAGCATTCTGGGTAAAGTGACGTCAGCTGGAAGGGTCTATAAGCTGTCTGAGAAATGTGTTCATTGCTGCATTATTAAACACTGTCCTGTGTGCTGCCTTCTTCGTGAATAGAGAAAATTTTATTTGTGTCTGCGCCTTTGGGATCCAAACCTCTCAACACACAACAGACGCACCAAACAAACAAACAAACAAAAAAAAAAGTCTCCTTTGGTCCGGACCAAACAAGCGGACTAAAGGACTTTTCTGGTCTGAATACACCCTAAGTGAAACTGGGTAATTTATCTGTGGAACCCCCAATAAGCTCCTGTTGCTCACTAATGTGCAAGTGTACCCTGGTTGGGAATCACTGATCTGTGCTATGTACTAGGGGTGTTAAAAAAAAAAAAATCGATTCGGCGATATATCGCGATACTACATCGCGCGATTCTCGAATCGATTCAATAATCGGCAGAATCGATTTTTTTTTTTTTTTTTTTTTTTTTTTAGGATTCACACCTTGAGCATGGAAGAATGTTATATGAACGGCACATTAAGCCTTAATATTTTTATTTTAATGCTGTTCAAACATGAAACAGATTACAACCTCTATAAGACTGAAATTTCAGATAAATAAATAATACATTTTCATATAAATCTTACACTCTACAAGCTTACTGATTAGTATTTTCTAAATATGAATGAAAAAAAATCGCAACAATCGACTTATAAATTCGTATCGGGATTAATCGGTATCGAATCGTGACCATTCGTATCGGGATTAATCGGTATCGAATCGAATCGTGACCTGTGAATCGTGATACGAATCGAATCGTCAGGTACTAGGCAATTCACACCCCTACTATGTACAGTGAAAAACATGGAACATTCACATACTAATCTTTGTTCTCTTAGGAAAAAAATGGAAACGACTGGAGTTAAAGTTTTGGAGACTGCTGAAGACATCCAAGAGCGGCGGCAGCAAGTGCTGGATCGCTACAGGCGCTTCAAAGACCTGTCCATTATGCGGCGTCAGAAGCTGGAGGATTCCTACCGCTTTCAGTTCTTCCGCCGTGATGCAGATGAGCTGGAAAAGTGGATCCAGGAGAAGTTGCAAATTGCCTCCGACGAGAACTACAAAGACCCCTCTAACCTACAGGTCGGTGTCCATGTCTGTTCTAGGCATTTTAAAAATCAGTAGCTGCGTTTCCATTACAGTGTTTCCATTACAGTTTTGTGAAAACTCAACTTATAACTTGTGTTATGGTGCGGGTGGAAAGAATGGATTTCAACAACAACGCCGTATGTCGGTCGATTGCTTTTTGCGGGGGTAACGGCCATTTCTCATGCAACGATGGGGAATATGCATTGAAAGGCGACATATTGGCTCTATAGTTAAATAGCTTTGTCCTTAAAAAGACTTGTTATCCCGTCAGGAGGCAGCTCTGACACGAAAACGCGTTCCCGTACTTCCTTCTTCCTTCCCTCTGTGACTGGGCGGGGGTCACAATACGACAGGGAATGCGCAAAAAGTGTTTCCATTATACTTTTACGAAATACTTCTATTTCGACACGTCTCAAAAACCACCACGTGAGAGTGCAAAAACGTTTAGATGTTTAGCGGTAGATGATGGGTGGATGGATGAATGGATGGATGGATGGATGAATTTTAGTTACTACAACCCCTAGCAAAAGGTATGGAATCACCAATCTTGGACAAGCATTCACTCAGACGTTATATTCTGTTGATCAAAATCCGATAAAAAGCATGAAACAGTTGTAAGGTCATTCCAAAGTGCAACATCTAGGCTTTCAGAAACACTAAAAGAAATGACGAAAAAAACATTGTGCTGGTTAGTAAATGTTACTTTTATAGAGCAAGTGCAGGGAACTAAATATGGACTCACTCCATTCTGAGGAAAAAAAAAAGTGGAAATCATGAAAAACGGACAAAGAAAAAAAAACAATCAAAACACATCACTAGTATTTAGTTGCACCACCTCTGGCTTTTATGACAGCTTGCAGTTTCTGAGGCATGGACTTGATGAGTGACGAACAGTATTCTTCATCAATCTGGTGCCAACTCTCTTTGATTGCAGTTGCTAGATCATCTTTGCTGGTCGGAGCCTTGCTGTGGACCATTTTTTTTATTATTTTTTTTCAATTTCCACCACAGGTTTTCAATTGGGTTGAGATCTGGGCTTATTTGCAAGCCATGACTTTGACTGGATGCGTCTTTCTCCAAGGAATGCTTTCACAGTTTTTGCTCTGTGGCATGATGCAGTGTCATCTTGGAAAATGATTTCATCATCCCCAAACATTTTCAATTGAAGGGATAAGAAAGCTGTCCAAACTGTCAATGTAAACTTGTGCATTTATTGAAGATTTAACCACAGCCATCTCCCCGGGGCCTTTGCCTGACATGCAGCCCCATATCATCAAGGACTGGGAATTTTGATGTTTTTGCAATTAGTTAGATATTGTTGTAGGTGGTAATGTAGTGAAATATTTAGTTGTCTTAATGCAATTTTCTTTCTTCAAACATTTCCTTAGGGTAAGCTGCAGAAACATCAAGCCTTTGAAGCTGAAGTTCAAGCCAATGCTGGGGCCATAGTCAAACTGGATGACACTGGAAACCTGATGATCAACGAAGGCCATTTTGCCTCTGAGACCATTAGAGTAAGACCTGATGATATGATGGCTTTTAAGTGTTGTGGGCACACTGCGTCCATGATGGGTTTGACAGGTTAACTTAGGGGGTGATGGTGGTGGTGTGTGCACGTGCGACGGGCGTGTTTGAGAAAATCCAACTGATTCATAATATTTTTTAATGTGTTCTTTTAACACTTTAATCTTACTCAGTCCTACACGCCTTACCGGACACAACAGAGACCAATATTTTCAAGTATTAATATGGCTGAGTATCTACTGGTAGGTGTTGAATTGAGGTGAATGCAGAATTTATTTTGAATGCTGTGGATCTTTTATCTTTTGTTCATATTTGGAGAAGGTATTTGTAAAGCGTTTCAAATAAATAAATGTTCCTAATTTGTGCAGTTTTGTCTTTGATAACATACAGCAAGACATTTGTGTTTTAGTCATCCTCCCTCTCTTAACTCCGGACTAGACTCGACTTGAGGAGCTACGGCGCCTATGGGATCTGCTGCTGTTGAGAACCAAGGAGAAGGGAATGCATCTGCTGCAGGCCCAAAAACTAGTACAATACATCCGTGAGTGTGAAGATACCTTGGGCTGGATCAGTGATAAGGTACAATTTACTTCCTGTCGTTGATTTATTAATTGAAGGTAATTTCATATGAAATGTGATTTCATTTGCTTTTTTTTTTTTTTTTGAACATTTTATTTTTATTTATTTTTAAGTACTGTAAACAATATGCATTTCAATTTCTTTGCTCCACAGGAGGCTATAGCGACATCAGAGGAGCTCGGCCAGGACCTTGAACATGTGGAGCTTCTGCAGAAGAAATTTGAGGAATTTCAGACTGACTTGGCAGCACACGAGGAGCGAGTGAATGAAGTGAACCAGCTGGCAGCCAAGCTGAGGCAAGAAGACCATCCCGAGGTTGAACTAATTGTTTCCAAGCAAGATGAGGTAAATGCTGCCTGGCAGCGACTGAAAGGCCTGGCCCAGCAAAGACAAGGGAAGCTGTTTGGAGCTGCTGAGGTGCAGCGTTTTAACAGGTAAACATGCTGAAACTGTCATTTTCATTATGAATTCCAACCTTTTTGGTGGTTATGGAAGGTTCTATTTCTCTTGATTTTTTTTTAGTACAGTATTATGAACCTGTTAATTGTTTTTAATAGGGATGTGGATGAGACAATCAGCTGGATTAAGGAAAAGGAGCAACTTATGGCCTCTGATGATTTTGGACGTGATCTGGCTAGTGTACAGGCTCTCCTGCGCAAACATGAGGGTCTAGAGAGAGATTTGGCTGCTCTGGAAGATAAGGCAAGAATATTACTTACATTATTACTAGGAATTTCCTGATCCGATCACGTGATCGGAAATCGGGCCAGTATTTTACGCTTACAGACACACGTATGGGCACACTATTCTCTCACCATCCCATCAACGTGCTTCCCAGCAAAACACGTTTATTTCACTTTCCCTCTATCAGAGTGATCAATCGGTGTTGAAATAAACAGTTTCTTTAAGTGAAAATGCGTGTGATTCCCTCCCCGAGTGATTGAAGTAGCGAATAAGCTTCTGGGTGTTAGCCTACATGCTAAACTGAACACACCACTGTTTACTTGGTAGATTATCCTGGAAGGCTAGCGGGGATTCAATGCAAGGCAATGCAGCTTTATTCAAATAGCACATTTAATTCACAACACAATTCAATGTGCTTATAATGGTGAAAAGTTCGGTAGAGTCTCTTCTCTTTTCACTTATCTTCGAAGCATGTGTCTCGTCCGTGGCTGCGTGTGTGAGACCAGCTACTGTGGATGACCATATATGGCTGTCACTACTGATTGGTTGTGGCTCTTGGATGGCTAATCAATCAGATGCTGCTATGGGCAGAACAGTGCTGGAGTAAAATCTCCACAACAGACAGATGCGCTCAGCTGCATTCGAAGCAAAATGACAGTTTTAAATGGATCGCTTATATCGGCCGTCAGATTAATAAAAAAGGCCGATGCCGATATGTGCCAATATGTCAAATATCAGCCCCAATTATTGGCCCGGCTGATTATCGGTCTATCTCTACTCTGGACACTTCCAATGTCAACATGCAAGGCTGTTGTGGATGAAGGTTGGTTTTGTGGCCTCAATGAAAATATTTGAAATGTTGTTATACAATGAATTGACTGCAGAGCAATGGGGTTGCTGAGCTGGTTTCAGGATGTTGCTGGCGGAGGCTACACTGCTGGGCGGGCTGGCCTTGGGTGAATGCCCAGAAGTATCAAGATCTGGATTTGAAAGATCTGAAGAGCTGTACCCACTTTGGAGGCTGTGTATGCAGATTTTAAGCATTAACGGATGCTGGCTAAAGTGATGGATGGGCTGACCAAAATGGAGTGAACATTGCTGTGGATGCAATGGTCAGAATGCAAGCCAATCGGTTTTTCCGGTTCCGTCGTCCTATGGAGTAAGGCACGTGTTGCTCGTGCTCCCACAACAAACTTTCATTTTTGACCCCTCATTACTCTCTTCAGCCTATTATGGACTCATATGACTTTCTTGAGTTTTGTATGAGGTGCTGCGGCGAAAATGCCTCCGAAAGCGAACAAAGCGGGGGATACGACTGGGGAGATGGCGCAGTTAGTAAGGCTGACCTGTTTGCAGCGCTCGTCGAGAACAACGGGACACATTTAAGGGAGCTGAATGCCTCTATCGACACACTTCACAAGAGGCTGGACGGTTTACAGGATACTCTTGAAAGCCATGATGCCCGGTTAGCATCTTTGGAGGAGGGGGCAGTAGTCCTGGATAAGCGTGTGGATAAGATCGAGGCTACTTGTGCTAAGCTGCATGATGCTAACGATAAGCTGCATGCTAAAGTTGTAGACCTACAGTCCCGGAGCAGGCGATGCAATGTGAGACGGATATTGGACTGCATTTTTTATTTTGATATTAAGAAGGGGCCATCTCTTTTGTGATTAAGCAATTGGATTTTCTCTCTGTTCTATTATAAATTCTAAATTCTAACTTGCAACATGTATGGGCATAGGAGAGGTCCTGTCTAACCTCCGTTTGAAAAAGATTAAATATGCAGTGTGCAGATCGGAGCAGAAATTTTTGAAGGTTTGGAAATCTTTTTTTTTTTTTTTTTTTTTTTTTTTTTTTTTTTGATAAAACCAACGACACTGGTATAGCCCTTGACGGCTGATTTTTATTGTTTTATTGTGTTCATACAATTTGTATTTGACATATGTGCAGTTGTCATAATTGTATCAATCTGCAGTGTGAAGTCTGTATTTTGGATTGTATATGTCATAGTGGTGACAGCAGGGGTGGGTGTGGGAATTGTTTTTCTTTGTTTTAAAGGTGCACGATGCAAGATTAGACTCAAATTTGAGTGTTAAAATAACCATTTTTCACCCGCACATGTTTTAAGAATTGTATAATGGACAGGAGGCACGACTGTGGCACAATGACTGTTGCTCCTATTTTTCTGTAAAAGGAAAAACTGTTGGAGCATCCGGGCCGGAATCTTTAACTGTGGCTCTGAGCATGATGTCATGCGCGTGCAGGCTATTGTCCCTGTTAGCTCTCGCGATTGTTCACGCAACTTCACGGACAGTATAGCTAATTCAAACTGGATTTAAAGACACCTGCACCCGATACGTCTCAATCCCTTATGGAGACTCCACGGAAGACAAAGACAAGTAAAAAACTTTCAGACCAGCATCACGGGGGGACGTGGCTAAATATAGGAGCAGCATTCGTCAGGTGGAGAGAGCTAAGAGTTATCCTGGGGATGAAACTGGACCCACAGCTTGCTGACTTTTTGCTAAAAAGGCAAGACTTCGTAACGAAAATACGATGGGGTCTATTTATGATTAGCAGTGCAGAATAAAACTACCACACGGTCGCTTACTAATGTCTCCACACTTGGGCATATTAGCAACACACTGCTATCCTCAATGTCATCGGATTCACGGGATACACTATTTACTAGGGATGTTCGATACCACTTTTTTCCATACAGTGGCATGAAAAAGTATCAACCTTTTGGAATTTCTCACATTTCTGCCTAAAATCACCATCAAACGTGATCTGATCTTTGTCAAAATCACACAGATGAAACAACAGTGTCTGCTTTAACTAAAACCACCCAAACATTTACAGGTTTTCATATTTTAACAAGGATAGCATGCAAACAATGACAGAAGGGGGAGGGATAAGTAATTGAACCCTCTGCCTAAGGATACTTAAAGAGCAATTGAAACCAATTTTTACCAAACAATTTAAGTCAGGTGTGTGCCCAATCACTGATGAGTGGCTTAAAGCTTCCCTGCCCACTATAAAACACACACCTGGTTAGAATTGTCTTGATGAGAAGCATTGTCTGATGTGCACCATGACTCGCTCAAAAGAGCTGTCGGAAGACCTGCTATCAAGAATTGTTGGTTTGTATAAAACTGGCAAAGGATACAAAACCATCTCTAAAAGTCTGGATGTTCATCAACAGTCAGCGAAGTTGTGTACAAATGGAGAGAGTGGCACTGTTACTTCTCTCCCAAGGAGTGGCCGCCCACCAAAGATGACGCCAAGAGTTCAGCGCAGACCACTCAAAGAGGTAAAAAATAACCCTAGAGTGTCTGCTAAAGACTTACAGAGATCACTGGCACAGTCCAATATCTCTGTGCATGCATCAACTATATGTAAAACATTGGCCAAGAATGGTGTTCATGGGAGGACTCCACGGAGGAAGCCACTGCTGTCTAAAAAAAACATTGTGGCTCGTTTAATGTTCGCAAAAAGGCACTTGGGCACTCTACAGAAGTTTTGGCAAAATATTTTGTGGACTGATGAAGCCAAAGTTGAATTGTTTGGGAGGAACACACATCGTCATGTGTGGAGGAAAAATGGAACAGCTCACCAACATCAACACCTCATCCCCACCGCGAAGCATGGTGGAGGGTGCATCATGGTTTGGGGCTGTTTTGCTTCCTCAGGGCCTGGACAACTTGCAATCATTCATGGAAAAATGAATTCAAAAGTTTATCAGGATGTTTTGCAGGAAAACCTGAGGCCGTCTGTCAGACAGTTGAAGCTAAAAAGAGGATGGATGCTGCAACAAGACAATGATCCATAACACAGAAGCAAATCGACTTCAAAATGGTTTCAGAAGAACAAAATACACGTTCTGGAGTGGCCAAGTCTAAGTCCAGACTTGAACCCCATTGAGATGCTGTGGCATGACCTCAAGACAGCGATTCATGCCAGACATCCCAGGAATCTGACCGAACTACAGCAGTTTTGTAAAGAAGAATGGGCCAAGATCAGTCCTGATCGATGTGCCAGACTGATCTGCAGCTACAGGAAGCGTCCGGTTGAAGTTATTGCTGCCAAAGGGGGGCCACAAAATATTAAATGTGATGGTTCAGTTACTTATTCTTCCCCCCTTCTGTCATTGTTTGCATGCTATCCTTGTTAAAATATGAAAACCTGTAAATGTTTGGGTGGTTTTAGTTAAAGCAGACACTTGTTTCATTTGTGTGATTTTGACAAAGATCAGATCACGTTTGATGGTGATTTTATGCAGAAATGTGAGAAATTCCAAAAGGTTCAGATACTTTTTCATGCCACTGTACTGATACCGATACTCAGACCCTCAGTACTCACCGATACCGATACCAACTGCCGATACCAGTAGTAAATTTTGACAAATAAAAAAAAAAAAATCACTAAAAGATATTTTTAAACAAATAGATTGCTTTAATTTTGACCCAAAAAACCCCCAGCACAGTCACTCTTCAATAGTCTTAACGCTCAAAATAAAACACAAAAATGCTCTTTTAGTTTAAGATTCACAATTTTTAAGTATTTCCAAACCGGTGAAATTTTGGTGAAAAACTGTTGCAAGCTAGCGCCAGTTACAAGCAAGGAGGACTCACTTAATAATGTCTTCCCCCTCTGACATTGGTCACTTGTACTCGTCTGCGTCACGAGTACTCGGGTACTTGAAAAACAGCTGGTATCGGCCCGATACTGATACCAGGTATCGGTACTCGCCCATCCCTACTATTTACGTTTGGAAGGTTGTAATTACGTTAGCTTTTGTCACTCAAAATGACTTTCACATACAAAGTAACTTGAAGATTAATACGTTTGGTTTATTAATACGTTTCGTTGATGAAAAAGGCGTTGTGCTCCGTGTTTACGTTTGTTCGATTAACTTGGAGGTTTGCTCGTGCCCGAAAAGTCGCGCACGCTCCTGGACGTGTGCACGTCGCTGGGGTCCATACCACCTGTCGCCAGAGGGGTCGCAAATTCGCAAAAACTCTAATCTTGCATCGTGCCTCTTTAATGTTTCGGATTAATGTAAATCTCAATAGTTATATCTAAACAAAAAAAAAAATGCAGACCGATCTACCCTTGCCCAGGATGCCTTATCATGGGTGAAAACTGATCCAACGTCAGCGAAGACGCTACTGGCGAATGAGAGAGCGGATGCTCGCCGTGGCTGCTGGTGGGATGGGCCTGTTGGTGATGTCTGGGACTGATTTGCCAATTCCAAATGACTAAGACCAGTCACTACTTACACACGGACATTCACTCAAGATGAACTGAGCGAAGAGTGTGCTGACATAAGTCTGGGATTGATGGATAATGATATGAATCAATGACTTGCGAAGTCGGTGTATATGACTAATGCATTAATTTCCCTAATCAGGCAAAAATGGGACTGATAAAAGTTAACCTGACGACTCAACCCAATTGGAAGCACTAATTTGTACAATCTGGTTAATGTCTGCAAAGTTGGACTTAAAATTGTTTTGGTTTGGTCTTGGGTCCGAGAGGTGGGGAGGCTTGCCCAGATTTGAGGTTCGCCGGCAAGCAGCTCAGTTGAAGAAGAGATGAAAAAAAAAAAAAAAAACAGCAGGGAGAAAGTTCATCAAAAAAAATATTTTCCTTGTGGCCCTTCGTGATTGCAGTTTTAAAGCGCGCCTGGGAGGTCTTCAGCCTGGCACAGACATTGAAAGTGTTGTCCCATGCAGAGCCTGTTGTGTTGCGATGGCTGGGTCCGCGAAGGAGCATGTTGGGTCACACATCCAAGGCAAAAAGTATTACAAGTGATATTTAATATTCCCACCACCCAAAAAGGGAAGGAAGAAAAAATGGCGGGAATACGTTGGCAGCCAGTTGTGTTCTGGCTTTCAGCTTAATTGTCCCATGAAAAAGAGACCGGGTAAGAAGACGATAGGGGGTGACCCTTGGCAGGGCCACTCCCACGTCTCAGATATCGTGGAGGCTGGTGCAAGAATACTACCTTACACGTCTTTGAAAGAGAGAATTACACTTTGGTACCTTCTTTGATAAAAGATCATCCTAAATCCTTGACGTCAAATTTCAATCAATCCACAGACAACTAACAGAGATTAGGGGTGGGCGATATGGTAAAAATGTCATATCACAAGTCTTTAAAAATAAAATCACAGTCTCGATTTTATCACGATTTTTTTTTAAACATATATTTTTAGACTAATTTGCACATTTCTGAAATTTTTTTGTAAAATTTCAAACATTTAAAATTTATATAAAACCCTAAAAGAAAAAAAAACAGCCAACTAATCTTTCTGAACAGTTTTAATTGAAATAGTGCAATGAATGATAATAAACAGTAACACACAGCACTTTTCAGGTACACGTCAGCAGTTGTGGTTGATATTCTCCTAGACTACAGGAGGCAGTAAAGAGTGCCAACTATGTATGAACAGCGCTTAACACCACAATAGGTCGCTTGCACATGTCGTCACTTCCGCCTCGGATTTCTCGTAGTCGCCATGCTGGGTGGCCTCCATTTACGTAGCGATTCGGTCTAACACGTATCTATCACGTTTGTTGTCTGCGTTTAAAATGGTACATTGTTGCTGCATCGTTGGCTGTTCGAACAAAGCCAAGGGGGAAAATGGTCGGTCTTTTTTCCGAATTCCGAAAATAATTAGGAACCAGGGCCTGGAGACAGAGGAGTGCGGACTCCGGAGGGAAGTCGTTACTTTGGGCTCGTGTGTGCAGCCATCACTTTGTGAGCGGTAAGCTTGTTTACCTTTATTTAATGCATGAGGATTAATAACGTTTCGACCGCCCATATATGGGCAAGTTGCTTATGTTTTGGATTCATGAGCAAGCAAGTTCGGTAGTACAAGCTGGCTAGCGGACGTTCGCCGAAAGCTAACATCGAAAATTTTCACCCAAGTAGTGCCAGTGCAAAGTGTTTACTGCTGAAATTGGATTGATTAGTCTTGGGCTTTTAATGCCGATAACATGTTTTTTGGTGGCAAAATGTAAACTTGGAAAAAAAAGAGACAGAAGGGGCTGATGCAAGAAAACAGACCCCCGGTAGCCTACACATCATGCTAAAGAACTTATTCACGGCCACCCTACTGCGGTAAAATAACCAGTCTTTCCATATTTGATTTGTTTATATATTTGTTTATTTTAACAGGCCGCCCTGCGCCCGTTTTTCTGTCCAATCATCCCGACTGGGCTCCAACATTAAAGTTGGGTCCCAAGTTACAACATCTATGTCTCAGCCCAGTCGGTGCCAAGATATGAACGTGCACAGGAGAGACAAGCAAAGAAAAGACGACTCGAAGTGGCAGAGATTGTTGCAGTTATGCAGCCAGATGGCTCCAGTAACCTGTACCCTCAAGTACTGCTGACATCATTGACTCTGGTATGCCACTCAGAATTCATTACATGATATATTGTATGCATGAGTGAATGTATGTGTTTATGTTTGTGTGTGTACACGCACCTTATATTTTAGAGACATTTGGAAGTGTTTATAGAAATAAGTATTTGCCTGTAGCAATGTTCATACATTAAAAAATGCAACAAAATGTGTACATTTCTTTTACACTGACAAAAAAACTATACTACTGTACTATATTAAACCTTTTACTGGTACCGTATTTTTTTGTGATCTTTTTTTTTTTAAATGATTATTTCTTTAGGGATCTCATGCCACACCGACTTGATTGCCAATGACATGATGGAAACGAAGGCGAGCATCAAAGCATTGGAGGAGGACAACATGCGACTGTTTGTTTGGCGCTAATAAAGGCAGCGATTATACAAATTCTATTGTTGGGTTTGTTTACAAAGCTATACATAAGACAAATGACAGGATTTGACTCAATGTGCAATATGGTCCCTCTTAAAGTAATGGCATAAATCTCTATTATTTCTAAAAGCACAAAAAATGAAGTGAATAATGATTAGATGTAGTAATTTCAGGGATAAAATTGAACGGTTAATTAATGTATTTATTTTAGCACAGGTGCCTACCATCCTGATGACGGTATGATGTAATGTTGATGGGGTACGCAATGACTTTCATTATACTATGTACAGAGGAAAAAGTTGCTCTCTTTTAAATTTGTTTAATGTAAGACAAGTACCAGTACTGTGTTACAGTTTTCCCAATAATCCTTGTTTCACACTTGTCACAAAACCACTGTCCTTTTGGCAGTCTAGATTGGCACACTTCAAGTGATATCATTTGATTTTACAATCTGCTGCAGCACAAAAAACTACTTTATTCCGCATCTTTGAAGTACATGAGCAAGTGGTAGGTGACAGCGGCTGAGCAGGAACACTGGAAGTCCACTGCTGATCTAGTAAATGCTCTCCCGAGCAGTTCAGGTAAGGAGGGGACTTTGGGGAAAAAAAACTCTGGCTTTTCCAGCTGGCCAAAACGAGCGATCTGGGTGGACTCGCTCAATCACACTTTGTCCACACCACAAAGTCGCAGAAGTCCCGTCCAGTTAAACTCATCTGTGCCTGAATCTGAAAATATTACAAACATAGAATTAAATAAGAAACTACAAAAAGTAAAGCCATACATACCTGGTAATAATATTGGTGTTGTCGTGACAAGTGATGGGAATTGTTGCCATCCGGCACCAGACAGAAATTGGGTGTTGTGACAGCCTCCTTAACCGTGAGATCATAAGAAAAGCTGTCAGTATGCTCAGTAGTTACCATGAACACGTTTTATTGTACTGGAAACTGAAACTAAAAATACGTCCTCTGAGAGTGGTTAACCTTAACCATTTAGAATAAGTTGATTAAGTAACATGTAACTAGTGAAAGGGTAGCATTAAATTTAATTAAGCCACGGGGAGGCTGTGCATGGTTACTTTTTATTCTTATACGCTCTGCCATATTTGCCTGTTATAAAATGATTAGAAAAACCACATCAGGTAAACCCAGCTGTGCATGTAAACACAATAACAGGAAGCCTGAGAACAAATCAACATTTTTGTGTGCAGAATTACCAACACCATGTGGTTTACAGTTTCTTCTGATGCGATGTTAAAGTTTACACTCTGTATCCACCCGCTTACAAAATAATTGTAAGCCTCCAGGGATTTGTTGGCGTGTTATGGAGCATGTTGTCAACACAAGGTAGTGAAAAATGTCCAGAGAAGTCACATTTGGCCAGCAAGCTTTCTCCGTCAAAAAAAAAATCACCCTTGGTCAGGACGTAATTAGGATCAATCCCACCACACAGAGACACCTTCTGCCTGTATCGTTGTTTTTGATCTTCCGGTAAATCGTGAAAATACTGCGTAAATGACATCAGGTTGATAAGCTCTACCGTGTAACTCACGAGTGTACCTTGTGAACCGGCTTGTGAAGATGGCGCCCGAAGGAAAAACTCCCATGATGCATTACGATGTGCAAGCGACCTATAGAAGTTGAAATTGTTTTTTTGCTCAATAAACTATCGACAAAAACAGTTTGGGATAAGTTAGCAAAGTAAATAAAACACGGAATTGGGAAGTAAAAAACACTCTTTACGACAACGTTTGCTTGTCCGCGACTCCACGTAGTTTGCAAATTCTAGTAGGTGCACGTGTGGGCAATGTGGGATGCTGAAATTGCGTCATTTCGCATTGTGGAGGCATGCGGACCTCACGGATGCGTCAAGCATAAAACGTCGGACAAATGTTAGGCATTTGTGACTTATTTCCCAATCTTTTTTTTTGTGTTTTTCAGGTCAACACACTAGGTGGTGATGCCGAACATCTGCAGCAAACACATTCCCAAAATGCCTCCCAGATCCACCTAAAGAAAGATGAACTCATCACAAACTGGGAGCGCATTCGCAGTCTGGCTGCTGAGCGCCGTGCCCGTCTGAATGACGCTAACCGGTATAATACCAGGGCTTTGCTTGAATTGTTTGGATGCAAAGTCAGGCATTCTTGCTGATGTAAATCACGGAGAGCAAGCAGAAAAACCTGCAGTGGTCACAGAAACAACTTGAATGTAACAAAAACCAAAAAAGAAAATTAATCACTTAAAGTCAGATATTGCTTTTTTCAATAGTGGTTCAACAGAATTATTTTAAAAATAAATTCATCAAGGAGAAGATGATTTCTGTATTTTCGTGACTATAAGGCATACTTAAAAGTCTTATCTCAAAATTCGATGGTGTGTCTAATAGTGAGGTGCACTTTTTGTGTGGTTGAAGGCTGACAGGCATGAGAACATAAAAGACTCAACTGAAAGATGATGTCAGTTTATTGAGATGCCTGCCAGTCCGCAAACAGGGCCGGGTTTCCTGTGTTGAAGCAATATGTCGGCACTGCTTAGCTGTCTGTTGGCAGAAACGTTCCCACAATGTATAATGTGTACAATGTTGCGATGAAGTGCACCATGGAAAAGTCAACTCGCATTCTTCCTCGCATAGTCACAACTTAAAATAACCAACCAGAACCAACACATGGCACAGTTTAATTTTAAATGTGTAATCGGTGCTCGAAAGTACCAACCCAAAACGGTCCATGCTACAAAAAGTACCGTCTTTGGTACCCATCTCAACGTGCAGATACTGATGCATTTCATCGGCTAAGACACTGAGAATCGGTGTAAGAAAAAAATAAAATAAATGACGTCTTTGCTTTCCGGCTCAAAAGGTGGAAATGTGCAACAGCGCTCTCAGTTCTAGTTATAGAAACATGGTAATTTGCTCCCGGCTGAAATGGGTTAAGGGGTGTAAAAAAACTATTAATGCTTTTGAAATGTGTGAAATAATTCAATGTCCCTTTCAATAAGTCATGTTGCCAAAAAAGGTCCTGTATTTCAGATCTACCAAGGTAAAACCATACACCAGAACACATTGATGTGACTGAGCCCCAGCATCATCAGTAGGTGAAAGAGTAGGCAAAATGTAAAGCGCTTTGAGTGCATTGTAAGGTGGAAAAGCACTATGTAAAAATGCCCTTGAAGAATGTTTGAATACAAACACAACAATAAAATGGGTAATTTGATTTTGTACTTCTGCCCACCCCTTTTCAGGCATGTTAACTCATTCAAACCAAAAAACTTATAAATACTTTTTGTAAAAGTTTGTTCTTCACTCCCAAAAACGTATTTATACATTTTTGTTTTTAATTATTATTTTTATGCTCGATATACAGAAGGTTTTGATGCAGTTTCTGACCTGAAGAGGTTGCTTAAAACAAATGTAGTTATTATAAAAAACAGCCAGTTGGTGGCAGCAGAGTATAAGAGATCAGCCACTGCCATGTTGCCACGTTTTTTCCCAGTGTTTTAACAGGTTTAATGCTAATTGTTGCATATCGGAAACAGATACAAACATGTTTTTTTTTTTCTGATGAAACGACATTTTAATCTTTCTTTTGGTAGGATGCATGTTTTTATAGCAGTAGAACACAATATTCTGTGAGCCTTGCAAAATCACTCAAAAAAGGGGGTTGCCTCAGTGAAAATGGCTGCGAGTGAATGAGTAATAATGGACTAGTATGTGTAGGATGTGTTTTAATGAGTGTGTACCTCTATTTTAAGTGATTTAAGTGTCCTATGTGGTTTTTCATGTCTACAATGAATGAAAGAGAGAAGAAAGAAAAGCAAGATTTCAAACTTTAGCACTGTAATCGGTCAGCATCTTCTGATGTTAGTAGATGACAACATAAAAATGTGACATTTATCACTCGTCTTTATCTCTAGATTGCAGCGTTTCACTGCAGACTTCAGAGATCTTACAAGTTGGGTAACGGAGATGAAGGCACTGATTAATGCTGACGAACTTGCTAATGACGTAGCTGGAGCTGAGGCCCTGCTAGACCGCCATCAGGAGCATAAGGTATAACCAGTGTTGGGAATCACGGCGTTTAAATATAACGGCGTTAGAACCTGCGTTGCTTTTTCATTAACGGAGCAATCAAATTAATTACTGTTCCTATCGTTCCAACGCCGTTAGCGTTACTGATAATGTAAAGTGCCACATTACAAAAATTTGGTTTCAGGAAGCACCGCGGTGTCAAGCTTTCACCCAGCTGACAGACAGCTCCACATCAGTGGGGGTGGGGGAGGGGGATTGAAGGGGTGACGCTGCTTGTGTACTATGATTGGCTAACAAGTTGTGTGGGCGGGGGCCTATGGAAGCCCAAAAGTGTCAAAATTCAATAAATAAAAAAAGGCCTTTTTGAAATAACCATTCTTTTGATAAATAACAGGCTATTATGTAATATCAATCAATCAATCAACTTTATTTATATAGCACCTTTCATACATTTAAAATGCAACTCAAAGTGCTGGACATCCATAATGCAATAAAATAAAAGAAAGAAAAAGCCCCCCCATCCCCATGATCGTACCCACAGACACACCCAAAACCCAACAAACACATGAAAACCACAACATGGCGGGGCACAGATGTACCCTGTAAGGAAAGGCACCCAGGAGGAGTTCATCCACAGTGAGATGGATGAAGACCAAGCATCCCTCTCACTGTGGAGGCTCCCCCATGAGAAAACACTGGAGCTAAAAATTTTATAACTACCAAATAAAAACATTTAAACACTAAAAGAAAACGGTTAAACACGATAGAAAAAATAAATAAATAAAAACAAAGCTACAAGACAATATAGATTAAAAGTTAAATAAATAAAAGGGGATAAAAAAGTAAAAATAATAATAAGTAAAATAAAATAAAATAGAATAAAAATAAAAAAGGTCAATCAAATGCCAAACTAAAAAAGTAAGTCTTAAGCCTCCTCTTAAAAACATAAATATTCTCTGCAGACCTGATGCTCTCTGGCATGCCATTCCATAGGTGAGGACCATAGTGGCTAAAGGCAGCTTCACCATGTGTCTTGGTCCTCACCTTTGGAATAGTTAAAAGGCCGCTGCCAGAAGACCTCAGAGGCCGCGAGGGGTAATAGGGTAAAAGCAAGTCAGATAAATAAGATGGGCCAAGACCGTTAAGACATTTAAAAACTAATAAAAGCACCTTAAAATCAATCCTGAAACGCACGGGGAGCCAATGCAGCGATTTTAAAACTGGTGTAATGTGCTCCCGCCCTCCGGTCCCCGTCAGCACACGTGCAGCTGAGTTCTGAAGGAGCTGTAGGACTGAAATATTCTTTTTGGGAAGACCAGAGAGCAGGGAATTACAATAATCTAAACGACAAGAAATAAAAGCATGCATCAGCACCTCCGTGTTGGCCTGTGAGAGAAACGGGCGGACTCTGGCAATATTCTTAAGATGGTAAAAACCGATCTTGGCTACATTTTTAATATGAGGATTAAAAGTTAGCTCAGAGTCAAAAAGGACGCCCAAATTCTTTACACATTGCGTGGGTTTAAAATCTTGTAGTTTAGGTAAAAGTTTCTCTCTCTGACCTTCAGGACCGATGACTAAAACCTCTGTTTTGTCCTGGTTGAGCTGCAGGAAATTTTCTGCCATCCATGACTTAATATCTAAAATACAATTTAAAAGGGTATCAATAGGCCCCATGTCATCAGGTGACACGGCGATATACAGCTGTGTATCATCAGCGTAACTGTGGAAGTTGACGCCGTGTCTCCTGATGACTTCCCCAAGGGGAAGCATATAAAGATTAAAAAGTAATGGGCCTAAGATTGAGCCTTGGGGAACCCCACATTTAATTTCATGGGTTTCAGAGGAACATGTATCCATACTTACAAAGAAATATCGGTGTGTGAGATAGGAATAAAACCAGTTAAAAACTGTACCAGAGATGCCCACCAGGCTTCTAAGTCTGTTTAATAAAGTGTGGTGATCTACTGTATCAAAGGCAGCACTTAAATCCAGTAGCACCAAGACTGTAAGCTTTTTCATATCTTCATTACACCTGATATCATTTAAAATCTTTAAAAGGGCAGTCTCGGTACTGTGGTTCATCCTAAAACCAGACTGATATTTCTCTAAAATATTATTTGTATCTAAAAATGAATTCAATTGAATAAAAACAATTTTTTCTAAAATCTTACTTAAAAAGGGTAAGTTGGATATAGGTCGATAACTATTAAAACTGCTGGGGTCCAAATTGCTTTTCTTCAGAAGGGGCTTCACCACCGCCGTTTTAAAGGCGGCAGGAAAGACACCCGTCTGAAGAGAGCAATTGACTATAGTTAAAATCTGTTCCTCAAAAAATCCATAAAATGTCTTAAAAAGTGATGTGGGAATCGGATCTAAAAGGCAGGTTGTTGGGTTGACCTGGGAGAAAACTCGACCAAGTGTCCTTGCATCAACCAGGGTAAAACTTTCCAGTGTTTCCTCAGGTAAAAGTGACTGTCCATATTTATTAAAAATTATATTTTGATCAACTAAAAGACTGGACCTAATGCCATCAATTTTACTTCTGAAGTGGTCTGCAAAGCCATCACAGAGAGTGTTTGATGGAGTCTGTGATGGCTTTTTAAAATCAGGATTGGTTAAAAGATCGAAATATGGCCATTAAATTTTAAAATGAGGTGTTAGTATTATTATGAAAAGTGTAATGCTATTCTTTAATATGTAACAAATATTTTATTTTGACTAAATATTTCATAATGATTATTTTAACAACGTCATACTTTTTAAAAATGATGACATATAATTTATTTTCAAGGTTTTATAAGATTATAAAACGTTGTTTTACAAAGTCAGTTTTTATTTAATAATGTCCTTTTCCACAATGGTCTTCTTTTACATAATGCCGTTTTACAGCCGAATGTCTTGGTCTGTCAATCAAATGACATGAGGCGGGGCCAGTTACGTGATTGGCTGAGTCCCTTATACAGACATGAACAGCAGCACTTTCAGTATCGATTCACGCGTGGAGAGTTTAGCGCCTGATGAGGAGCCACGGCGGTCACAGGCTTGCTAAAGCATGGATACGGAAGATAAGTCACTTTCTGAAGTACTCCAAGAAGTAGCAAATCGTTTAGAATCGGATCATAACGTAAAGGCCTTGTTAAACTTCTGCGTCAGGCTACGGGGTAGGCGTCACGGCGATCTCGGCTCACACAGGTGGTCCCACCCACTGACTTTGATTGACAGGCCAAATCATTAGGCTGTAAAACGCCATTATGTAAAAGAAGACCATTGTGGAAAAGGACATTATGAAATAAAAACTGACTTTGTAAAACAACGTTTTATAATCTTATAAAACCTTGAAAATAAATTATATGTCATCATTTTTAAAAAGTATGACGTTGTTAAAATAATCATTATGAAATATTTAGTCAAAATAAAATATTTGTTACATATTAAAGAATAGCATTACACTTTTCATAATAATACTAATTTTTATTATCTTATAAAACCTTGAAAATAAATTAAATGTCATTATTTTTAAAAAGTATGACGTTGTTAAAATAATCATTCTGAAATATTTCATCAAAATAAAATTTGTTACATATTAAAGAATAGCATAAAACTTTTCATAATAATACTAACTCCTCATTTTAAAATTTAATGGCCATATTACGTAATTGCCTGTTATTTATCAAAAGAATAGTTATTTCAAAAAGGCCTTTTTATTTATTGAATTTTGACACTTTTGGGCTTCCATAGGGGCCCCAGCTTATTGTATGCCTCACGCACTTCTATCAAAACACTAGCGCTCGGATGGTGACAGAGAGCCTGGGGAATGCAAAGGTAGCGTTTTATATCTGGACGTACAGACACTACTCCTCGCTGATTTAAATTGCTGTTCAGCAGCAACAGCTGGTGATTAAGGCTGAACTCACCATTTAAACCGCAAGGTTTGTTGTTGAAAACATGCTCCCTCTGTTCAATTTGGAGTCCGAGTCATTTAGAGCTCTTCTGGCTAAAATTCCAACACAGGGAGGAGGAGGGGGTACCCCTCCATGCCGAAAAGAGTTTTGCTAACTTCTTAGACGAGTGTAGTTTAGTGGTTATCAGATTTCCCTTCTTCTTTTTACATTTAAGTTTACATTTGGGTTTCATAGTTTAGCATTACAGTAAAATGTGTGAATGTTATTTATGTTCAATATGTATTTTTATTTTTTAATATACATTTTTACTTCTATGCATGTGGCAAGTTGCAATCTTTGGAGTTCCAATAGATGTTCTAAAATATATTATTTTTATTCTTCATTATTACAAACATTCTTTACACTAGAGAGAGAACATTATTTAAAAAAAAACAAAAACACAATTACTTAGCTGAATAACTAATTACTTTCAGAAAGCAGTAAGGGAGTTACTAATGCAATTACTTTTTAAAAGAAATAATTTGTAACTATAACTAATTACATTTTTAAAGTAACTTGCCCAACACTGGGTATAACCCCCTTCTAACACATTTGCTTTGAAATATGATAATGTTTTATGTTACCTTGTAACAATAAATTTCAATGTGAGCTGCTGTAATTTGCTTTTTTTTTTTTTCCCACAGGGAGAGATTGATGCCCATGAGGATAGTTTTAGAGCCACTGATGAAGCTGGTCAAATTTTGCTTAATGCAGGACATTATGCTTTTGAGGAAGTCAAGGAAAAGGTAAGCCTGATACAAAGTAAGCTGTTATGTACGTGCAGTACATAGTTTTGTTATCATTGGCACTAGTATGGCACATTGAATACTATACTTTATTCTATTTCTGAAATGGGGAACCGCACAATATACGTCGCCACACTTACCGTATTTTTCGGATTATAAGTCGCAGTTTTTTTCATAGTTTGTCGGGGGTGCGACTTATACTCTGGTGCGACTTATGTGTGAAATTAACACATTATTATATCATTTCACATGTTATTTTCACACTAAACCGCAAGAGGGTGCTCTAGGCCTGTGTTGATAAGTTCAACATTTCAACATATTGTCTACCTCCCGAGTTGGGGGAGTTGTGACATCGAGGATGAAGATTTCATTGGATTTAGTGATTTGGAGTGAAACCGATAGCTTGGTAAACTTGTTAGCATGTTCTTTATGCTAAAGTAATATGAATAACTTGTAGTGATGGGAACATAATTCACCCACGGAACGTTGGGACGAAGGGAGAGTTCCGGGTGGGAAGGTTTTGTTATGTGGAAAAGGGGAGTTAGCCTGTTAGCTTCTAGCTAGTTGGGGAGTTGCTGTTAAGACCTCAGAAGCTGATGTCAATAAAATGCCAACCTTTGGCTCCGTGCTTCAACACTCATCCTCCGACTCCCGTCACTGCTCGCTACAAACTCTTAATATGTTACGTCGTTACTGACCTTACCAGGCATGTCAATCATGAAACGTTAGTATACCGTAGACTTATTCAGCCTGTTGTTCTCTCTTTTATTTTTATTTTAAATTGCCTTTCAAGATGACATGTATGTTTTTGGTGTTGGATTTTACCAAATAAATTTCCCCCCAAAAAGCGACCTATACTCCAGTGCGACTTATATATGTTTTTTCTTCTTAATTATTAATTTTTTGGCTGGTGCGACTTATAATCCAGAGCGGCGTATAATCCGAAAAATACGGTAATTAATATTCATGAGTCTAGCGAGGCTGGTCAAACTCTGCGAGCTAGTCATGCTCGACGGATGTAAACACTCTAATAGTGAGATGTCTACTGCTCTAAAGACGTCGAAGAACATACTGACAACTTACTAACAACTTGTTGTCAGCAGCTTGAGAGTCAACAGTGAAGAGGGCTGCTGTTGTCACACATGCGGAGGGTAACGAGGGGGGTGGGAGAGCGGAAGGGGGTTCATGGCTTGCAAAAATCATACAATTTTTTTTTTTTTTTTTTTTATGAGACAGTTTGATCGCAAATTTACCAAAGCAGTCACTGAATCATATTATCTCTCCTTGTACTCTTTCTTGAAAATGTTTTTAGGGTGAATTTATCTCATGTCTCATACACTTTAAAATGTCTGCAGCTGGGCATCCTTACTGAAGAGAAGGAGTCTCTTTTGGAGTTGTGGGAGCTTCGCAGGCAACAGTATGAGCAGTGTATGGACCTCCAACTTTTCTACAGGGATACAGAGCAAGTAGACAACTGGATGAGCAAACAAGAGGTAACCTGACTACTTGATGCAACAGTCCCTTCATTTATGTTTATAGTAAATTTCTTGGCTTGTGACAAAAATCAGGGCTTTTTTTCCCCCCTTTTAATAGTTATTTGCAGTCATAATATGAACAACCAGCGTGGCACGGTGGTTGACGGTTTGCCCGCCCACATCCCAAAGTTTGCAAGCAACTCTGCTCACAGATGATTGCTTTCCATTGCTGCTCCTGTTGTATTGGACGGCTTATTTCACTTAATTGGTGATTGTGTGTTTTTGTGGTCACAAAACTGTCACGTGTTACAGAAGTCCATCCATCCATCCATTTTGTTGACCGCTTATTCCTCACAAGGGTCGCGGGGGGTGCTGGCGCCTATCTCAGCTGGCTCTGGGCAGTAGGCGGGGGACACCCTGGACTGGTTGCCAGCCAATCGCAGGTTACAGGAGTCAGGAACTGTAATAATATTACAGAAATTTATTGCGTAACTCGTTATATTACGTCGTTACTGACTATACCTCATATATATTACTGTCATGCGTTACTTTTGAAACGTGTTACCCCCAACACTAATCAGTAGTTAACGTCGCGTGAATGACATTGAGTGATCAAAACATTACATTATTTACATCACATTATTAGAGTACATGATTACACAAAAGCATTTTAAAACTTTTTTTACACTAAATCCCGACTTAATATCTCTGCTGGTGGGACGTGCTCTCATGTAAACAAATGTCTCACGCCCTTGCGACATAACTTGCGTTAAGTGCATAAATAATCCATTAAATGGAAAGTAGTAATAGGCTGGGCACGGTGGTTGAGTGGTTAGCACGTCGGCCTCCCAGTTCTGAGGACTCCGGTTCGAGTCCAGGCTCCGGCCTTCCTGGATGGAGTTTGCATGTTCTCCCCGTGCCCGCGTGGGTCTTCTCCGGGTACTCCGGTCTCCTCCCACATTCCAAAGACATGCATGGCAGGTTAATTAGGCGCTCGGAATTGTCTCTAGGTGTGCTTGTGAGTGTGGATGGTTGTTCGTCTCTGTGCCCTGCGATTGGCTGGCAACCAGTCCAGGGTGTCCCCCGCCAACTTGCCCAGAGCCAGCTGAGATAGGCGCCAGCACCCCCCACGACCCTTGTGAGGAATAAGCGGTCAAGAAAATGGATGAAATGGATAGTAATAGGCTCGTTAAAGAAAGAGATGCTGGAACTGACGATTATATTTAGATTATTTGCTATCGTTTGACTCTCATGATGAGCTGCTATACAGGACTGTCTCAGAAAATTAGAATATTGTGGTAAAGTCCATTATTTTCTGTAAAGCAATTAAATAAGCAAAATGCCATACATTCTGGATTCATTACTAATCAACTGAAATATTGCAAGCCTTTTATTGTTTTAATATTGCTGATTATGGCATTTTCAGCCAAATATCTTATCTCAAAATATTAGAATATTTCCTCAGACCAAGTAAAAAAAAAAAGCCATAATCAGCAATATTAAAACAATAAAAGGCTTGCAATATTTCAGTTGATTTGTAATGATTCCAGAATGTATGGCATTTTTGCTTATTTAATTGCATTACAGAACATAATGGACTTTACCACAATATTCTAATTTTCTGAGACAGTCCTGTAAGGTAAGAAAGAAACACGTAAATGTTGTGCATATTCAACACTTAAGATGTAATGATAACTGCAATATCACGATATTAAAACTGCCACAATATCGTCGTCATCATGTCACGATATTAAAAGCAGCGCATCTGTTTAAAAAGTCAGGTTGATTTCCATTTATGCTGTTCTCTACCCTCTCGTGTCTATTTTTTTGTGTGTGTTGTTTAATTTTCACAAGGCATGTTTTCGCCCTTTTATGTTTAAAATACACACTAGTGGTCAGAGGAAGGGGAATGTAATATGCTTGTGAAGCGAGTCAGTATGTTTTTTTGTTTTTGTTTTTTTTTTTTTTACAATATTGTGACTTTTTTTTTACGCCAACCTCCCCACAATCTTGTGATAATTGTCGTATCGCGACCTTCATATCGTGATATCATATTGTGATGTTTAGATATCCTTACATCCCTATTTACACGGCTGTACGTGCGTCTGGCTTTTATTTGATTTCGTGCTGAGGGGCACATTATGGCGTTTTCCGACTATTAATATGTCAGTTTATATAAATTTGTGAGTGACGTTGGAGGTGATTGCTGGTTTGTTTTGGAACAGGTACCCGAGACGCAGCGCTTGCTAGCAGCTCGGTGAAAAAAACACCCTACTTATTACATACATTGTCTACAAAATCACTTTTTTTTTTTTTTTTTTTTTTTTTTTTTTTTATAAACTTAGACCAAAATTTACAATTTTGTACTACTGGGAAATTAAACCTTAAGGGAATATTTTTGGAGAAATCACAAAATTGACAATTTGTCCAAGCAATCTATTTTTGCTATTTACTAAAGACTAATCTCTGCCTGATTTTGTGAAAATACATCAGATATCAATTACATGAAAATTATGCAAGACTGCCATGTTAATTTTGTACTATGTATCTTGAATGTTTTAGGCTTTCCTCTTGAATGAAGATCTTGGTGACTCCCTGGATAGTGTCGAAGCACTGCTTAAGAAGCATGAAGACTTTGAAAAGTCTCTGAGCGCTCAAGAAGAGAAGATCACTGTAAGTTTTAACATTTTAAAGAAATGTTCACATTACACTGTACATATACAATATACAGTATTACTGTACATATACAGTATACGATATACAGAGTTTGTCAGCGAAGGTTCCAGGACTGGTTGTCACAAAAGATATCTTGAAAATATAATCTATGGCTTTCCTTGTAGGTCTCTACACTACCTGTTTCACTGCTAGCACTCCAACCAGAATTTCAGTCGGCCGCAGCAGAACAGGATTTGGTTGCACCCTTATTTTTATTTTTTTTATTTTTATTTTTTGGTGGTAGCGCATGACCATATTTGCTGATGCATAGTTGCCTCAATTTGGCATATGCTAACTTCGTATGATGTAATGATCGACAATAACTCAAGCTATATTTGCAAAATATATAGCCGTAACGTCTCCACGTGAGCCCGACGCTGAAGCATAACGAGGCCTTTAGCGTCCATTTAGCCGTTTGCTTAGATTTCTCCAAGCTGTGTTTCTTGAACTCTGTATGCTCATCCTTGTACACAGGTGTCTAATTAAATTTGTCGTGTTGAAGCTTTTTTGTAGACTGCGCCCGACGAGACACTGCAGTGTTGCACAGTTTACAAATAGCTCGACTTTTGTCCATCTCCAACAGCACGAAGAATTCCCACATCGCCGACATGTTATTCACTGAGCTCGCTAAGCTAATTGACCGTCGTGAAGACACGTCATAAGACACACGACAGGAAGTGAATACATAAATACATCAAATAAATAATACACACATTACTTTTGGATTCAAACATGTAAAATGTCAGCACAAAACGTCCACAGGGTAAACACTAAACAGGATTGTGTAGGCTGTGTAATTTGCGGAGCGAATCAATGACGTCATAGATGGGTGGGCCAAATTATGACATGACAGGTGATCACCAATCGTTCATAAAATGCCAATCACGATCAAGCTGATCAGATCGGCGTAAAGTCTGGATTAAATATTTCCTTTGACAGCATGGTGATGTAATTTCTTATGAAACATGAACTATTTTGCTGGCTATTTTTCTAGCCTGGAAGTAAAACCCCAGCACATCATGCTTCTCATCGAGGAGCGGACGGGCAGCGAGTGTTTCAGTGCTTGAAGCCATCTTCCTGCATCGTCTTGCACTCACGCAGAAAGAGGCGTGCCACTTAAGGGATTTTCCGCATATCAGTAGACAGGCTGCCATGCGTGTACGTGTACCTGCTATTAAAACACAGAGGGGTATATTCACTAAGAATGCGCTGCGTCCGGTAATAGCGCGAAATATTGCACCACAACTGCACCCGCAGTCTGCGCCTTTACCCACCTATTCACTAAGGATATTGCTCTAATCATATACCAGCGCAAACACGCCAACAAAACTGACAGCTGTGGGGCCAAATTCGCACCTGATTTACCACACATGGCAATGGATTTGCGCCAAGAACGTGGTTGTTATAGTAACAGTTGCGAGAAAGATAACATTATCAGAAAACGAGGTTGGACCGAGAGTAAGCGTTTAGTGTCATTAAGCTGTACAGAGCAGAGAGGACGACAACGATGTCATTCATTCATAAAGTACAACTTATTGGTGCGATCGTTTAAAGAATATATATTTTCAGAGGTTGGCGTGGGCATACAGTATGCATCTGGCACATAAAAATGATTGTAAAATGCCTCCCCGCCATTGCCAATCAGCCCGGGTTAGGTTATGTGTCCTACAAAGAAAATTTCTCTCTCTCTCTCTCTCTCTCTCTCTCTCTCTCTCTCTCTCTCTCTCTCTCTCTCTCTCTCTCTCTCTCTCTCTCTCTCTCTCTCTCTCTCTCTCTCTCCCTCTCTCCCTCTCTCCCTCTCTCCCTCTCTCCCTCTCCCTCCCCGCACCGTGGAGCATTCTGGTCGGCAGTGCACTTAGGGTGTATTAGAGACAAGAAAAGTCCTTTAGTCCGCTTGTTTGGTCCGGACCAAAAGTGGACTTTCTTTTTTTTCGTTTGGTGCGGTTCGTATTCACACTGTGTTTTTTTGTAAGTGGACTATATTGCGTAATCACGTCGACCTGCGTTACAATCTGCGCTCCCATTGGACAAAAAATGACGAGGGCTGGACGCATAACGAAACCCGGAAATAGAGGAAAACATGACATTCCGACGTGCTGCATTACTGCTCGTCATATTTGTGGTGTTATTAGATTTAAGATATTTGCGAGCGTCAATGGCAGCTCATTCAACGGAGGTTCCGCGACGCTGTTTCTAATTTTGGAACGGCGTCATCATTTGCAAGCAATAACCGGAGGAGCCGTTGCACTTCGCGTGCCCCACCCCCACCAAAACATGAAGACAGCAGTTTGGCTAAACAGAATACGCATGATTATGAATTAATTTTGCACAATATTAACTACCGGGCAATATTAACCCCCGCAATGGTTTGCTACGGTGGCTTGTTAAGCCCAAAAGGCGCATATGTCCTGCAGTTGGAGCGGATCAGCCGTGGTTTGTTTTCAGACTGCGAATCGAACTGCACCGAGTGCATTTTGAAGCGGACCGAGACTACCTCAAAAAGTGGGTCTCGGTCCGCTTGTTTGGTCCGCACCAGAATTCGTTTGTGTGTATTCAGACCTGCACAAAAGGTCCGGACCAGCGTGGGAAACGAACTCTGGTCCGTTTAAAGCGGACCAAACAGTGCAGGTCTGAATACACCCTTAGTGACGGATTTCCCCATCTATTGACAACAGCGCGTGTTTAGTGAATTAGGCGCTCCCGGATTTTTTTATTTTTTTTTAAGTTTAGTTTAGTTTAGTTTAGTTTATTCATTTTTTCCTTTCGGACACATTACAGTTTACATCAATCACATCACATCATTTGCAACATTGACATCCGAAAGAAGGGCTGACGGGTAGAAGCCGAAGCTTATTCGAGACCCGTCCCCATCGACCCATTACTATAACGCATCAATCATATACATTATTTAGAATAGTCATTAATTTTTATCGTTATCCATCCCATACTATCCCAAACACTGCTCGCTCAGTTCATCTTGAATGTCCGTGTGTAGATTGTGGCTAGTCCCAGTCATTTGGCACTGGTGAGTCGGTCCCCAGACGCCACCAGCAGCAAGCCCACCCCGCCAGGCGAGCAGCCAAGGCAAGCGCAATTCTTCTCTTTCACCAGTAGGGTCTTCGCTGACCTCGGATCAGCTTTCACACATGTTGTGCTTTCCAGAAGAGTAGATCGGCTTGCATTCGGCCCATTGCTTTCAAGCAATTTCAGCACTCGATTCTGGTCAGGTAGCACCACTGGTTGCAAGCATGTTGTGGATCTGATGACTCCAGTGCGCTGCCCAGCCTAGCTCACCCAGCAGAGGGGCCCACGCCAGCTGCATTCCAGGAACCAGACCACCAACCCCCATTTTGCGTATTGACAGCAGATTCATTGGAGCCACAATACAGCCTTATCATGTAGCCTTGACTGTTAGAACAAATGTCCAAACGGAATTCGAGCCAGACAATATTTAGATTCAAACGGGAACAGCAATACATGTTATCAATGCGGGTGTATAAACAAGAGTTAGCCTTGGCAAAGTCGTTGATACGAAGATTTTGTTCCAAATCATCCACTTTTTGTTCCAAGGCAACAATGCTTCGATCTTTTTCCTGTGTCTCTTTCTTCAATTGCTGTATTTCCTGAAGAAGTGGCTCAATGCTCTTCTTCATTTCAAGTAATTCGGCAACCATTCCACTGAGTTTTTTAAGAGAAGATTTTATCTCCTCAATCTCGTCAGCTCTTTTTCCGCCAGGCATTCTGCAACAATGTAGTTAAAAATCCCAATGCAAAAATCAACAAGTAGTTAGATTCACGAGCGAGTGCAGGAGCAAGTACAGATGCGTCCTTCCTCAACAGATGTGTCCTTGAAGTGTTTTTTAAATACCGGTACTAAAAAAAAAAAATATATATATATATATATATATATATATATATATATATATATATTAGGGGTGCTAAAAAAATCGATTCGGCGATATATCGCGATACTACATCGCGAGATTCTAGAATCGATTAAAAAAAAAAATCGATTTTTTTTTCTTTTCTTTTTTTAAGAGCTCAGAATTGTTCATTCAGTAGTCATACCGATTCAACGTCTTAGCATCATTGCCTTTTTTTTTGTGTGTGTGTGTGTGTGAATCGATTTTTAAACTTCCATTTTTAATGGAAAAATATTCAACAAAACGTCTGACTTCGGGTTAGGATTCACACCTTGAGCATGGAAGAATGACAACATATAAATAAATAAATAAATAAATAAATAAATAAATAAAAAAAAAAATATATATATATATATATACATACATACATACATACATACATACATACCGAGCCGTTTCTGCATTTCACCTATCAGACGCAGCAACAATAATCACATGACTCCTTCCCTTCACATTCTACCAATCAGATGTAACAATGCAGTCACATGACCACAGGCAACGGAAACACTGTCGGCATTTGGAACATGGCAGCAGGAGAGGACGAAGCCCAACACCCATGGCCTCATATAATTAGCATGTGTAACTTACACGCCGTGCGGAATAACAGCTTTATAATGTGGTGTCTTATGTGTCTGCAGAAACAAACGGTCATTTCGGCATATAAAAATTGCACATCGAACATGAGTTAACATGTCGCGATAAGTTTGACCTAAATTCCCTTTTTGCTGTATTTAGGCAGGTATTTGTCTTAAGTGTTGAAAAGGACCTTTTCACATAGACTCTTTTGCAAACACTTTGTTTACTGTTGCCATAAATGAAACAGATCACGATACATGTTATATGGAGGCATGAATTGGCGGTAGCCACTAAGTGTCAAATTATTCACGGTAAAGATAGTTTTGGTAACAGATAAACACTTGACTCCATGTAATGCCAGAACCTGGTAAGAAAAAATATTAACTTCTTATTCAATGTAGCAATGATAGCATATGTAAACAAAAAATATTTAGGCTAAAAAGTTTCTAATTGTTATGCTGGATGGGTATTATTAACAGAAATTTAGTGACCGCAATATTTTTAGTATACGCTCAGATTTAATACATTAATCATCAGAAATCCTACTCTAATATAGTTAATTAGGGCCCGAACAGCGACCGCTGCGAGGTCCCTATTGTTTTTGTAAAAATTATTATTATTATTATTATTAGGGCCCAAGCAGCGACCGCTGCGAGGTCCCTATTGTTTTTGTAAAAATTATTATTATTATTATTATTAGGGCCCGAGCAGCGACCGCTGCGAGGTCCCTATTGTTTTTGTAAAAATTATTATTATTATTATTATTATTAGGGCCCCGAGCAGCGACCGCTGCGAGGTCCCTATTGTTTTTGTAAAAATTATTATTAGGGCCCGAGCAGCGACCGCTGCGAGATCCCTATTGTTTTTGTAAAAAATATTATTAGGGCCCGAGCAGCGACCGCTGCGAGGTCCCTGTTGTTTTTGTAAAAATTATTATTAGGGCCCGTGCAGCGACCGCTGCGAGGTCCCTATTGTTTTTGTAAAAATTATTATTATTAGGGCCCGAGCAGCGACCGCTGCGAGGTCCCTATTGTTTTTGTAAAAATTATTATTATTATTATTATTATTATTATTATTAGGGCCCGAACAGCGACCGCTGCAAGGTCCCTATTGTTTTTGTAAAAATTATTATTAGGGCCCGAGCAGCGACCGCTGCGAGGTCCCTATTGTTTTTGTAAAAATTATTATTATTATTATTATTATTATTAGGGCCCGAGCAGCGACCGCTGCGAGGTCCCTATTGTTTTTGTAAAAATTATTATTATTATTATTATTATTATTATTATTAGGGCCCGAGCAGCGACCGCTGCGAGGTCCCTATTGTTTTTCTAAAAATTCTTCTTCTTCTTCTTCTTCTTCTTCCGAACTTTGCACACTCCTCAGGTCCGGCGAAAAATTTGATATTATGAAGTCGTTATAACAACGCGTTTCTATAGCGCCCCCTAGCATAGAAAAATAAAAACCAAGCCCGGCACGTTTGAGCTAGAGCAACAAAAATTGGCAGGCACGTGTAGCACCCCGAGACGCACAAAAAAGTCTATTGGGACCATGGAGCTAAAATGTACAGTCCCATTTTTGACGATTTTTGCACATTCACAGGGGGCAGACTTTTGCCCACTTCTCCTACACGTTTCATCCGACTGAGTTAAGACTTGGCCTGAACCATGTCAAGACGTGAGCCAACGACAGGGGGAAAAAATTTTGACTTTTCGAAATACTATATGATGAGGGCGGGGCATCAAAATGTGTGTTTCGCAATGAAAAAGGATATGCTTGATAACTCCCCGGTACATGCTCCAAAAAATCCCAAACTTGACATGTATGTTTATCGTCAAGGCCTGAAGTTATCTCTATGACAACATTCAGTTATATATGCAGCGCCACCTAGCCCTTGAGGCATGAAAAAAAAATACCCCACATACGGTATTTTGTACAAAAAATGTAAACTCATTCTAAGTGTGATAACTAAGTCATTTATGAATATTCTTTTAGTTTCCACCACTCAAAATGTTCACTGGCATCAGACTTATCCAAACATATATATATTTTTATTTATTTTTGATAGCCTCTATGGACATTAAAAGCAATATCGTGAATGAAGGATATGCTTAATAACTCCACGGTACATGCTCCAAAAAAAAATCCCACACTTGACATGTATGCTTATAATCAAGGCCTGAAGGTATCTCTATGACAACATTCAGTTATAAATACAGCGCCACCTAGCCCTTGAGGCTTATATATAAAAAAAAAAAAAATACCCCACATACGGTATTTTGTACAAAAAATGTACACTCATTCTAAGTGTGATAACTAAGTCATTTATGAATATTCTTTTAGTTTCCACCACTCAAATTGTTCACTGGCTTCACACCGATCCAAACGTATGTACGTTTCCATTTTGTTTTATTCATTTTTGATTGCCCCTTTGGACAATAAAAGTAACATTGTGCAATGAGTACAACGAGCGATGATGTGTATATACACTTTTACAAAAAAATACCAATCAGGGCAACTCATTGCCTAAAAATAAAAAAGGACGCTGATTTTTTGCAGGTCTTAACAATCACCAAAACCCGTTGAGCTTGACACACACACTGGCAAAAAAATATTCTACATGTTAACGTTTATTATGCCATTTTCAAAGAAATTTTGCTTCCAACGTGCCAGTACCCCAACGTGCAAGTACCCCAACGTGCAAGGACCCCAACGTGGCCCGGGCTGCGAGGGCCCTTTATAGCTGCTCGCAGCTCTAGTTATTATTATTATTATTCTTCTCCGTAAACGATCACGATTTTGGGTACCTAAACATTTACGAAAACTCACCAAACTTTGCACACTCCTCAGGCCCGGCGAAAAATTTGATATTATGAAGTCGTCATAACAACGTGACTCTATAGCGCCCCCTAGCATAGAAAAATAAAAACCAAGCCCGGCATGTTTGAGCTAGAGCAACGAAAATTGGCAGGCACGTGTAGCACCCCGAGACGCACAAAAAAGTCTATTGGGACCATGTAGCTAAAATGTACAGGAAGTGAGCTATGAATTTTTTAATGTCCAACTTTGGCCTATTTTGGCACATTCACTGTGGTCATGCTTTTTCCCCCTTTGCAAACATTTTTCATCCAATTGACTTCAAACTTGGCATTTATCATCTCAAGACCTGAGAGAACAACTGGGGAAAAAATCTTGCCTTTTCGAAATACTATATGACGGGGGCGGGGCATCAAATATTGCCTTTAAAATTTCATTTGTCCAGAAAGAGCAAATGCTTAATAACTCCCATGTTCAAGCTCCAAAAAATCTCAAACTTATCAGGCAACTTAATAGTCACGGCCTGAAAACATCTATATGATAAAATTCAGTTATCCATGTAGCGCCACCTAGTGGTAACAATAATTGTCATACTTTACGTTTTTAGCTACTGTGCTGAGCTCGTTGAAGGGATCCAGTTGAAAATTGGTCAGAAAAGCCTTAAGATGTTGATCATGCCCCACACCGAATATTGTAACTTTTCGCCAAAGGGCGTGGCCGCTACGGTGCCGCAAAGTCTGAAGATTTCTCGTGACAACAAAAGCTGCATTAACTTGACCGAGATGATGATATCTTCTCAAAATTTTACACAATTGATGAGAGTCCAGCCCTAAAGACATCTACAAACTTATATTTCATCTTACTGATAGCGCCACCTACTGGCAATTTTTTTTCTTACGATTTTTCTTCAATGTTTTTCTCCAACCATGTTAACTGGACCTACCTAATATTTGCTCAGATGAGGGTGTCGGCCTTCATGCTGTCACAACACGAAGTTTGTGAGTTTTCGCGAATTGCTGTGGGCGTGGCTAAGCGCTGTTCGCCAAGAAAACAACGCCAGTTTTGAGGGTCTAAACATGCACAGAAACTCCTGAAACTTGGCACACACATCTGGCCTGGTAAAATGAGCAATATTTTATTGTTGATTGTGCTATTTTTAAAAAAATGACTCAATAGCGCCCCCTAGAAATTTTTAACGAAGCAGCCCCGGTTGTACGTTTAAGCAAGAACGACGAATATTTTTAGGTGTATGAGGGAGCTCAAGACCTACAAAAAAGTCTCTTGTACCCATATGCTAAAATGAACAGGAAGTGAGCTACGAATTTTTGAATGTCCCATTTTTGACGATTTTTGCACATTCACAGGGGGCAGACTTTTGCCCACTTCTCCTACACGTTTCATCCGACTGAGTTAAGACTTGGCCTGGACCATGTCAAGACCTGAGCCAACGACAGGGGGAAAAATTTTGACTTTTCGAAATACTATATGATGAGGGCGGGGCATCGAAATATGTGTTTCGCAATGAAAAAGGATATGCTTGATAACTCCCCGGTACATGCTCCAAAAAATCCCAAACTTGACATGTATGTTTATCGTCAAGGCCTGAAGTTATCTCTATGACAACATTCAGTTATATATGCAGCGCCACCTAGCCCTTGAGGCATGAAAAAAAAATACCCCACATACGGTATTTTGTACAAAAAATGTAAACTCATTCTAAGTGTGATAACTAAGTCATTTATGAATATTCTTTTAGTTTCCACCACTCAAATTGTTCACTGGCTTCACACCGATCCAAACGTATGTACGTTTCCATTTTGTTTTATTCATTTTTGATTGCCCCTTTGGACAATAAAAGTAACATTGTGCAATGAGTACAACGAGCGATGATGTGTATATACACTTTTACAAAAAATACCAATCAGGGCAACTCATTGCCTAAAAATAAAAAAGGACGCTGATTTTTGCAGGTCTTAACAACCACCAAAACCCGTTGAGCTTGACACACACTGGCAAAAAAAAATATTCTACATGTAAACGTTTATTATGCCATTTTCAAAGAAATTTTGCTTCCAATATGCCAGTACCCCAACGTGCAAGGACCCCAACATGGCCCGGGCTGCGAGGGCCCTTTATAGCTGCTCGCAGCTCTAGTTAGGGCCCGAGCAGCGACCGCTGCGAGGTCCCTATTGTTTTTGTAAAAATTATTATTATTATTATTATTAGGGCCCGAGCAGCGACCGCTGCGAGGTCCCTATTGTTTTTGTAAAAATTATTATTATTATTATTATTATTAGGGCCCGAGCAGCGACCGCTGCGAGGTCCCTATTGTTTTTGTAAAAATTATTATTATTATTATTATTATTATTAGGGCCCGAGCAGAGACCGCTGCGAGGTCCCTATTGTTTTTGTAAAAATTATTATTATTATTATTATTATTATTATTATTATTAGGGCCCGAGCAGCGACAGCTGCGAGGTCCCTATTGTTTTTGTAAAAATTCTTCTTCTTCTTCTTCTTCTTCTTCTTCTTCTTCTTTATTCTCCGCAAACAATCGCGATTTTGGGTACCTAAATATTCACGAAAACTCACCGAACTTTGCACACTCCTCAGGTCCGGCGAAAAATTTGATATTATGAAGTCGTTATAACAACGCGACTCTATAGCGCCCCCTAGCATAGAAAAATAAAAACCAAGCCCGGCACGTTTGAGCTAGAGCAACGAAAATTGGCAGGCACGTGTAGCACCCCGAGACGCACAAAAAAGTCTATTGGGACCATGTAGCTAAAATGTACAGGAAGTGAGCTATGAATTTTTTAATGTCCAATTTTGGCCTATTTTGGCACATTCACTGTGGTCATGCTTTTTCCCCCTATGCAAACATTTTTCATCCCATTGACTTCAAACTTGGCATTTATCATCTCAAGACCTAAGAGAACAGCTGGGCAAAAAGTCTTGCCTTTTCGAAATACTATATGACGGGGGCGGGGCATCAAATATTGCCTTTAAAATTTCATTTGTCCAGAAAGAGCAAATGCTGAATAACTCCCATGTACAAGCTCCAAAAAATCTCAAACTTCTCAGGCAACGTAATAGTCACGGCCTGAAAACATCTATATGACAAAATTCAGTTCTACATATAGCGCCACCTAGTGGTTACAATAAATGTCATACTTTACGTTTTTAGCTACTGTGCTGAGCTCGTTGAAGGGATCCAGTTGAAAATTGGTCAGAAAAGCCTTAAGATGTTGATGATGCCCCACACCGAATATTGTAACTTTTCGCCAAAGGGCGTGGCCGCTACGGTGACGCAAAGTCTGAAGATTTTTCGTGACAATAAAAGCTGCATTAACCTGACCGAGATTATCCTATCTTCTCAAAATTTCACACATTTGATGAGAGTCCAGCTCTAAAGACGTCTACTAACTTACATTTCATCTAACTGATAGCGCCACCTAGTGGCAATTTTTTTTCTTACGAATTTTCTTCTACGTTTTTCTCCAAACACGTTAACTGGACCTACCTCATATTTGCTCAGATGAGGGTTTCGGCCTTCATGATGTCACAACACGAAGTTTGTGAGTTTTCGCGAATTGCTGTGGGCGTGGCTAAGCGCTGTTCGCCAAGAAAACAACGCCAGTTTTGAGGGTCTAAACATGCACAGAAACTCCTGAAACTTGGCACACACATCTGGCCTGGTAAAATGAGCAATATTTTATTGTTGATTGTGCTATTTTTAAAAAAATGACTCAATAGCGCCCCCTAGAAATTTTTAACGAAGCAGCCCCGGTTGTACGTTTAAGCAAGAACGACGAATATTTTTAGGTGTATGAGGGAGCTCAAGACCTACAAAAAAGTCTCTTGTACCCATATGCTAAAATGAACAGGAAGTGAGCTACGAATTTTTGAATGTCCCATTTTTGACGATTTTTGCACATTCACAGGGGGCAGACTTTTGCCCACTTCTCCTACACGTTTCATCCGACTGAGTTAAGACTTGGCCTGGACCATGTCAAGACCTGAGCCAACGACAGGGGGAAAAATTTTGACTTTTCGAAATACTATATGATGAGGGCGGGGCATCGAAATATGTGTTTCGCAATGAAAAAGGATATGCTTGATAACTCCCCGGTACATGCTCCAAAAAATCCCAAACTTGACATGTATGTTTATCGTCAAGGCCTGAAGTTATCTCTATGACAACATTCAGTTATATATGCAGCGCCACCTAGCCCTTGAGGCATGAAAAAAAAATACCCCACATACGGTATTTTGTACAAAAAATGTAAACTCATTCTAAGTGTGATAACTAAGTCATTTATGAATATTCTTTTAGTTTCCACCACTCAAATTGTTCACTGGCATCAGACTTATCCAAACATATATATATTTTTATTTATTTTTGATAGCCTCTATGGACATTAAAAGCAATATCGTGAATGAAGGATATGCTTAATAACTCCACGGTACATGCTCCAAAAAAAAATCCCACACTTGACATGTATGCTTATAATCAAGGCCTGAAGGTATCTCTATGACAACATTCAGTTATAAATACAGCGCCACCTAGCCCTTGAGGCTTATATATAAAAAAAAAAAATACCCCACATACGGTATTTTGTACAAAAAATGTACACTCATTCTAAGTGTGATAACTAAGTCATTTATGAATATTCTTTTAGTTTCCACCACTCAAATTGTTCACTGGCTTCACACCGATCCAAACGTATGTACGTTTCCATTTTGTTTTATTCATTTTTGATTGCCCCTTTGGACAATAAAAGTAACATTGTGCAATGAGTACAACGAGCGATGATGTGTATATACACTTTTACAAAAAAATACCAATCAGGGCAACTCATTGCCTAAAAATAAAAAAGGACGCTGATTTTTGCAGGTCTTAACAATCACCAAAACCCGTTGAGCTTGACACACACACTGGCAAAAAAATATTCTACATGTAAACGTTTATTATGCCATTTTCAAAGAAATTTTGCTTCCAATATGCCAGTACCCCAACGTGCCAGTACCCCAACGTGCAAGTACCCCAACGTGCAAGGACCCCAACGTGGCCCGGGCTGCGAGGGCCCTTTATAGCTGCTCGCAGCTCTAGTTATTCTTCTTCTTCTTCTTCTTCTTTATTCTCCGCAAACAATCGCGATTTTGGGTAGCTAAATATTCACGAAAACTCACCGAAATTTGCACACTCCTCAGGTCCGGCGAAAAATTTGATATTATGAAGTCGTTATAACAACGCGACTCTATAGCGCCCCCTAGCATAGAAAAATAAAAACCAAGCCCGGCATGTTTGAGTTAGAGCAACGAAAATTGGCAGGCACGTGTAGCACCCCGAGAAGCACAAAAAAGTCTATTGGGACCATGTAGCTAAAATGTACAGGAAGTGAGCTATGAATTTTTTAATGTCCAATTTTGGCCTATTTTGGCACATTCACTGTGGTCATGCTTTTTCCCCCTATGCAAACATTTTTCATCCCATTGACTTCAAACTTGGCATTTATCATCTCAAGACCTAAGAGAACAGCTGGGCAAAAAGTCTTGCCTTTTCGAAATACTATATGACGGGGGCGGGGCATCAAATATTGCCTTTAAAATTTCATTTGTCCAGAAAGAGCAAATGCTTAATAACTCCCATGTTCAAGCTCCAAAAAATCTCAAACTTCTCAGGCAACGTAATAGTCACGGCCTGAAAACATCTATATGATAAAATTCAGTTATACATATAGCGCCACCTAGTGGTTACAATAAATGTCATACTTTACGTTTTTAGCTACTGTGCTGAGCTCGTTGAAGGGATCCAGCTGAAAATTGGTCAGAAAAGCCTTAAGATGTTGATCATGCCCCACACCGAATATTGTAACTTTTCGCCAAAGGGCGTGGCCGCTACGGTGACGCAAAGTCTGAAGATTTTTCGTGAAAATAAAAGCTGCATTAACTTGACCGAGATGATCCTATCTTCTCAAAATTTCACACATTTGATGAGAGTCCAGCCCTAAAGACATCTACTGACTTATATTTCATCTAACTGATAGCGCCACCTAGTGGCAATTTTTTTTATTACGAATTTTCTTCTACGTTTTTCTCCAAACACGTTAACTGGACCTACCTCATATTTGCTCAGATGAGGGTTTCGGCCTTCATGATGTCACAACACGAAGTTTGTGAGTTTTCGCGAATTGCTGTGGGTGTGGCTAAGCGCTGTTCGCCAAGAAAACAACGCCAGTTTTGAGGGTCTAAACATGCACAGAAACTCATGAAACTTGGCACACACATCTGGCCTGGTAAAATGAGCAATATTTTATTGTTGATTGTGCTATTTTTACAAAAATGACTCAATAGCGCCCCCTAGAAGTTTTTAACGAAGCAGCCCCGGTTGTACGTTTAAGCAAGAACGACGAATATTTTTAGGTGTATGAGGGAGCCCAAGACCTACAAAAAAGTCTCTTGGACCCATATGCTAAAATGAACAGGAAGTGAGCTACGAATTTTTGAATGTCCCATTCTTGACAATTTTTGCACATTCACAGGGCGCAGACTTTTGCCCACTTCTCCTACACGTTTCATCTGACTGAGTTAAGACTTGACCTGGACCATGTCAAGACCTGAGCCAACGACAGGGGGAAAAATCTTGACCTTTCGAAATACTATATGATGAAGGCGGGGCATCAAAATTTGTGTTTCGCACTGAAAAAGGATATGCTTAATAACTCCCCGGTACATGCTCCAAAAAATCCCAAACTTGACATGTATGTTTATCGTCAAGGCCTGAAGCTATCTCTATGACAACATTCAGTTATATATGCAGCGCCACCTAGCCCTTGAGGCATGAAAAAAAAATACCCCACATACGGTATTTTGTACAAAAAATGTAAACTCATTCTAAGTGTGATAACTAAGTCATTTATGAATATTCTTTTAGTTTCCACCACTCAAAATGTTCACTGGCATCAGACTTATCCAAACATATATATATTTTTATTTATTTTTGATAGCCTCTGTGGACATTAAAAGCAATATCGTGAATGAAGGATATGCTTAATAACTCCACGGTACATGCTCCAAAAAAAATCCCACACTTGACATGTATGCTTATAATCAAGGCCTGAAGGTATCTCGATGACAACATTCAGTTATAAATACAGCGCCACCTAGCCCTTGAGGCTTATATAAAAAAAAAAAACCACATACGGTATTTTGTACAAAAAAATTTAAACTCATTCTAAGTGTGATGACTAAGTCATTTCTGAATATTCTTTTAGTTTCCACCACTCAAATTGTTCACTGGCTTCACACCGATCCAAACGTATGTACGTTTCCATTTTGTTTTATTCATTTTTGATTGCCCCTTTGGACAATAAAAGTAACAATGTGCAATGAGTACAACGAGCGATGATGTATATATACACTTTTACAAAAAATACCAATCAGGGCAACTCATTGCCTAAAAATAAAAAAGGACGCTGATTTTTGCAGGTCTTAACAATCCCCAAAACCCGTTGAGCTTGACACACACTGGCAAAAAAAATATTCTACATGTAAACGTTTATTATGCCATTTTCAAAGAAATTTTGCTTCCAATATGCCAGTACCCCAACGTGCCAGTACCCTAACGTGCAAGTACCCCAACGTGCAAGGATTCCAACGTGGCCCGGGCTGCGAGGGCCCTTTATAGCTGCTCGCAGCTCTAGTTATTATTAGGGCCCGAGCAGCGACCGCTGCGAGGTCCCTATTGTTTTTGTAAAAATTATTATTATTATTATTATTAGGGCCCGAGCAGCGACCGCTGCGAGGTCCCTATTGTTTTTGTAAAAATTATTATTATTATTATTATTATTATTATTATTATTATTATTATTATTATTATTATTATTATTCTTTATTCTCCGCAAACAATCGCGATTTTGGGTACCTAAATATTCACGAAAACTCACCAAACTTTGCACACTCCTCAGGTCCGGCGAAAAATTTGATATTATGAAGTCGTTATAACAACGCGACTCTATAGCGCCCCCTAGCGTAGAAAAATAAAAACCAAGCCCGACACGTTTGAGCTAGAGCAACGAAAATTGGCAGGCACGTGTAGCACCCCGAGACGCACAAAAAAGTCTATTGGGACCATGTAGCTAAAATGTACAGGAAGTGAGCTATGAATTTTTTAATGTCCAATTTTGGCCTATTTTGGCACATTCACTGTGGTCATGCTTTTTCCCCCTTTGCAAACATTTTTCATCCAATTGACTTCAAACTTGGCATTTATCATCTCAAGACCTAAGAGAACAGCTGGGCAAAACATCTTGCCTTTTCGAAATACTATACGACGGGGGCGGAGCATCAAATATTGCCTTTAAAATTTCATTTGTCCAGAAAGAGCAAATGCTTAATAACTCCCATGTTCAAGCTCCAAAAAATCTCAAACTTCTCAGGCAACGTAATAGTCACAGCCTGAAAACATCTATATGACAAAATTCAGTTATACATATAGCGCCACCTAGTGGTTACAATAAATGTCATACTTTACGTTTTTAGCTACTGCGCTGAGCTCGTTGAAGGGATCCAGTTGAAAATTGTTCAGAAAACCCTTAAGATGTTGATCATGCCCCACACCGAATATTGTAACTTTTCGCCAAAGGGCGTGGCCGCTACGGTGACGCAAAATCTGAAGATTTTTCGTGAAAATAAAAGCTGCATTAACTTGACCGAGATGATCCTATCTTCTCAAAATTTCACACATTTGATGAGAGTCCAGCTCTAAAGACATCTACTAACTTACATTTCATCTAACTGATAGCGCCACCTAGTGGCAATTTTTTTTCTTACGAATTTTCTTCTACGTTTTTCTCCAAACACGTTAACTGGACCTACCTCATATTTGCTCAGAGGAGGGTTTCGGCCTTCATGATGTCACAACACGAAGTTTGTGAGTTTTCGCGAATTGCTGTAGGCGTGGCTAAGCGCTGTTCGCCAAGAAAACAACGCCAGTTTTGAGGGTCTAAACATGCACAGAAACTCCTGAAACTTGGCACACACATCTGGCCTGGTAAAATGAGCAATATTTTATTGTTGATTGTGCTATTTTTACAAAAATGACTCAATAGCGCCCCCTTGAAATTTTTAACGAAGCAGCCCCGGTTGTACGTTTAAGCAAGAACGCCGAATATTTTTAAGTGTATGAGGGAGCCCAAGACCTACAAAAAAGTCTCTTGTACCCATATGCTAAAATGAACAGGAAGTGAGCTACGAATTTTTGAATGTCCCATTTTTGACGATTTTTGCACATTCACAGGGGGAAGACTTTTGCCCACTTCTCCTACACGTTTCATCCGACTGAGTTAAGACTTGGCCTGGACCATGTCAAGACCTGAGCCAACGACAGGGGGAAAAATTTTGACTTTTCGAAATACTATATGATGAGGGCGGGGCATCAAAATTTGTGTTTCACAATGAAAAAGGATATGCTTGATAACTCCCCGGTACATGCTCCAAAAAATCCCAAACTTGACATGTATGTTTATCGTCAAGGCCTGAAGTTATCTCTATGACAACATTCAGTTATATATGCAGCGCCACCTAGCCCTTGAGGCATGAAAAAAAAATACCCCACATACGGTATTTTGTACAAAAAATGTACACTCATTCTAAGTGTGATAACTAAGTCATTTATGAATATTTTTTTAGTTTCCACCACTCAAAATGTTCACTGGCATCAGACTTATCCAAACATATATATATTTTTATTTATTTTTGATAGCCTCTATGGACATTAAAAGCAATATCGTGAATGAAGGATATGCTTAATAACTCCACGGTACATGCTCCAAAAAAAAATCCCACACTTGACATGTATGCTTATAATCAAGGCCTGAAGGTATCTCTATGACAACATTCAGTTATAAATACAGCGCCACCTAGCCCTTGAGGCTTATATAAAAAAAAAAAAAAATACCCCACATACGGTATTTTGTACAAAAAATGTACACTCATTCTAAGTGTGATAACTAAGTCATTTATGAATATTCTTTTAGTTTCCACCACTCAAATTGTTCACTGGCTTCACACCGATCCAAACGTATGTACGTTTCCATTTTGTTTTATTCATTTTTGATTGCCCCTTTGGACAATAAAAGTAACATTGTGCAATGAGTACAACGAGCGATGATGTGTATATACACTTTTACAAAAAAATACCAATCAGGGCAACTCATTGCCTAAAAATAAAAAAGGACGCTGATTTTTGCAGGTCTTAACAATCACCAAAACCCGTTGAGCTTGACACACACACTGGCAAAAAAATATTCTACATGTAAACGTTTATTATGCCATTTTCAAAGAAATTTTGCTTCCAATATGCCAGTACCCCAACGTGCCAGTACCCCAACGTGCAAGTACCCCAACGTGCAAGGACCCCAACGTGGCCCGGGCTGCGAGGGCCCTTTATAGCTGCTCGCAGCTCTAGTTATTATTATTATTCTTTATTCTCCGCAAACAATCGCGATTTTGGGTACCTAAATATTCACGAAAACTCACCGAACTTTGCACACTCCTCAGGTCCGGCGAAAAATTTGATATTATGAAGTCGTTATAACAACGCGACTCTATAGCGCCCCCTAGCATAGAAAAATAAAAACCAAGCCCGGCACGTTTGAGCTAGAGCAACGAAAATTGGCAGGCACGTGTAGCACCCCGAGACGCACAAAAAAGTCTATTGGGACCATGTAGCTAAAATGTACAGGAAGTGAGCTATGAATTTTTTAATGTCCAATTTTGGCCTATTTTGGCACATTCACTGTGGTCATGCTTTTTCCCCCTATGCAAACATTTTTCATCCCATTGACTTCAAACTTGGCATTTATCATCTCAAGACCTAAGAGAACAGCTGGGCAAAAAGTCTTGCCTTTTCGAAATACTATATGACGGGGGCGGGGCATCAAATATTGCCTTTAAAATTTCATTTGTCCAGAAAGAGCAAATGCTGAATAACTCCCATGTACAAGCTCCAAAAAATCTCAAACTTCTCAGGCAACGTAATAGTCACGGCCAGAAAACATCTATATGACAAAATTCAGTTCTACATATAGCGCCACCTAGTGGTTACAATAAATGTCATACTTTACGTTTTTAGCTACTGTGCTGAGCTCGTTGAAGGGATCCAGTTGAAAATTGGTCAGAAAAGCCTTAAGATGTTGATGATGCCTCACACCGAATATTGTAACTTTTCGCCAAAGGGCGTGGCCGCTACGGTGACGCAAAGTCTGAAGATTTTTCGTGACAATAAAAGCTGCATTAACCTGACCGAGATGATCCTATCTTCTCAAAATTTCACACATTTGATGAGAGTCCAGCTCTAAAGACATCTACTAACTTACATTTCATCTAACTGATAGCGCCACCTCGTGGCAATTTTTTTTTCTTACGAATTTTCTTCTACGTTTTTCCCCAAACACGTTAACTGGACCTACCTCATATTTGCTCAGATGAGGGTTTCGGCTTCATGATGTCACAACACGAAGTTTGTGAGTTTTCGCGAATTGCTGTGGGCGTGGCTAAGCGCTGTTCGCCAAGAAAACAACGCCAGTTTTGAGGGTCTAAACATGCACAGAAACTCCTGAAACTTGGCACACACATCTGGCCTGGTAAAATGAGCAATATTTTATTGTTGATTGTGCTATTTTTAAAAAAATGACTCAATAGCGCCCCCTCGAAATTTTTAACGAAGCAGCCCTGGTTGTACGTTTAAGCAAGAACGACGAATATTTTTAGGTGTATGAGGGAGCTCAAGACCTACAAAAAAGTCTCTTGTACCCATATGCTAAAATGAACAGGAAGTGAGCTACGAATTTTTGAATGTCCCATTTTTGACGATTTTTGCACATTCACAGGGGGCAGACTTTTGCCCACTTCTCCTACACGTTTCATCCGACTGAGTTAAGACTTGGCCTGGACCATGTCAAGACCTGAGCCAACTACAGGGGGAAAAATTTTGACTTTTCGAAATACTATATGATGAGGGCGGGGCATCAAAATGTGTGTTTCGCAATGAAAAAGGATATGCTTGATAACTCCCCGGTACATGCTCCAAAAAATCCCAAACTTGACATGTATGTTTATCGTCAAGGCCTGAAGTTATCTCTATGACAACATTCAGTTATATATGCAGCGCCACCTAGCCCTTGAGGCATGAAAAAAAAATACCCCACATACGGTATTTTGTACAACAAATGTAAACTCATTCTAAGTGTGATAACTAAGTCATTTATGAATATTCTTTTAGTTTCCACCACTCAAAATGTTCACTGGCATCAGACTTATCCAAACATATATATATTTTTATTTATTTTTGATAGCCTCTATGGACATTAAAAGCAATATCTTGAATGAAGGATATGCTTAATAACTCCACGGTACATGCTCCAAAAAAAATCCCACACTTGACATGTATGCTTATAATCAAGGCCTGAAGGTATCTCTATGACAACATTCAGTTATAAATACAGCGCCACCTAGCCCTTGAGGCTTATATATATAAAAAAATAAATAAATACCCCACATACGGTATTTTGTACAAAAAATGTACACTCATTCTAAGTGTGATAACTAAGTCATTTATGAATATTCTTTTAGTTTCCACCACTCAAATTGTTCACTGGCTTCACACCGATCCAAACGTATGTACGTTTCCATTTTGTTTTATTCATTTTTGATTGCCCCTTTGGACAATAAAAGTAACATTGTGCAATGAGTACAACGAGCGATGATGTGTATATACACTTTTACAAAAAAATACCAATCAGGGCAACTCATTGCCTAAAAATAAAAAAGGACGCTGATTTTTGCAGGTCTTAACAATCACCAAAACCCGTTGAGCTTGACACACACACTGGCAAAAAAATATTCTACATGTAAACGTTTATTATGCCATTTTCAAAGAAATTTTGCTTCCAATATGCCAGTACCCCAACGTGCCAGTACCCCAACGTGCAAGTACCCCAACGTGCAAGGACCCCAACGTGGCCCGGGCTGCGAGGGCCCTTTATAGCTGCTCGCAGCTCTAGTTAGGGCCCGAGCAGCTACCGCTGCGAGGTCCCTATTGTTTTTCGATCGGATTATTATTATTATTATTATTATTATTATTATTCTTTTTCTCCGTAAACGATCACGATTTTGGGTACCTAAACATTTACGAAAACTCACCAAACTTTGTACACTCCTCAGGCCCGGCGAAAAATTTGATATTATGAAGTCGTCATAACAACGCGACTCTATAGCGCCCCCTAGCATAGAAAAATAAAAACCAAGCCCGGCATGTTTGAGCTAGAGCAACGAAAATTGGCAGGCACGTGTAGCACCCCGAGACGCACAAAAAAGTCTATTGGGACCATGTAGCTAAAATGTACAGGAAGTGAGCTATGAATTTTTTAATGTCCAATTTTGGCCTATTTTGGCACATTCACTGTGGTCATGCTTTTTCCCCCTTTGCAAACATTTTTCATCCAATTGACTTCAAACTTGGCATTTATCATCTCAAGACCTGAGAGAACAACTGGGGGAAAAATCTTGCCTTTTCGAAATACTATATGACGGGGGCGGGGCATCAAATATTGCCTTTAAAATTTCATTTGTCCAGAAAGAGCAAATGCTTAATAACTCCCATGTTCAAGCTCCAAAAAATCTCAAACTTATCAGGCAACTTAATAGTCACGGCCTGAAAACATCTATATGATAAAATTCAGTTATCCATGTAGCGCCACCTAGTGGTAACAATAATTGTCATACTTTACGTTTTTAGCTACTGTGCTGAGCTCGTTGAAGGGATCCAGTTGGAAATTGGTCAGAAAAGCCTTAAGATGTTGATCATGCCCCACACCGAATATTGTAACTTTTCGCCAAAGGGCGTGGCCGCTACGGTGCCGCAAAGTCTGAAGATTTCTCGTGACAACAAAAGCTGCATTAACTTGACTGAGATGATGCTATCTTCTCAAAATTGTACACAATTGATGAGAGTCCAGCCCTAAAGACATCTACAAACTTATATTTCATCTTACTGATAGCGCCACCTACTGGCAATTTTTTTTCTTACGATTTTTCTTCAATGTTTTTCTCCAACCATGTTAACTGGACCTACCTCATATTTGCTCAGATGAGGGTGTCGGCCTTCATGCTGTCACAACACGAAGTTTGTGAGTTTTCGCGAGTCGCTGTGGGCGTGGCCAAGCGCTGTTCGCCAAGAAAACAACGCCAATTTTGAGGGCCTAAACTGGCACAGAAACACACGAAACTTGGCACACACAGCTGGCCTGGCAAAATGAGCAATTTTTTATCGGCGATTGTGCTATTTTTACAAAAATGACTCAATAGCGCCCCCTAGAAATCTTTAACGAAACAGCCCCAGTTGTACGTTTAAGCAAGAACGACGAATATTTTTAGGTGTATGAGGGAGCCCAAGACCTACAAAAAAGTCTCTTGTACCCATATGCTAAAATGAACAGGAAGTGAGCTACGAATTTTTGAATGTCCCATTTTTGACGATTTTTGCACATTCACAGGGGGCAGACTTTTGCCCACTTCTCCTACACGTTTCATCCGACTGAGTTAAGACTTGGCCTGGACCATGTCAAGACCTGAGCCAACGACAGGGGGAAAATTTTTGACTTTTCAAAATACTATATGATGAGGGCGGGGCATCAAAATTTGTGTTTCGCAATGAAAAAGGATATGCTTGATAACTCCCCGGTACATGCTCCAAAAAATCCCAAACTTGACATGTATGTTTATCGTCAAGGCCTGAAGTTATCTCTATGACAACATTCAGTTATATATGCAGCGCCACCTAGCCCTTGAGGCATAAAAAAAAAATACCCCACATACGGTATTTTGTACAAAAAATGTAAACTCATTCTAAGTGTGATAACTAAGTCATTTATGAATATTCTTTTAGTTTCCACCACTCAAAATGTTCACTGGCATCAGACTTATCCAAACATATATATATTTTTATTTATTTTTGATAGCCTTTATGGACATTAAAAGCAATATCGTGAATGAAGGATATGCTTAATAACTCCACGGTACATGCTCCAAAAAAAATCCCACACTTGACATGTATGCTTATAATCAAGGCCTGAAGGTATCTCTATGACAACATTCAGTTATAAATACAGCGCCACCTAGCCCTTGAGGCATTTATATATATATATATATATATATATATATATAAAAAAACTCACATACGGTGTTTTGTACAAAAAATGTACACTCATTCTAAGTGTGATAACTAAGTCATTTATGAATATTCTTTTAGTTTCCACCACTCAAATTGTTCACTGGCTTCACACCGATCCAAACGTATGTACGTTTCCATTTTGTTTTATTCATTTTTGATTGCCCCTTTGGACAATAAAAGTAACATTGTGCAATGAGTACAACGAGCGATGATGTGTATATACACTTTTACAAAAAATACCAATCAGGGCAACTCATTGCCTAAAAATAAAAAAGGACGCTGATTTTTGCAGGTCTTAACAACCACCAAAACCCGTTGAGCTTGACACACACTGGCAAAAAAAAATATTCTACATGTAAACGTTTATTATGCCATTTTCAAAGAAATTTTGCTTCCAATATGCCAGTACCCCAACGTGCAAGGACCCCAACGTGGCCCGGGCTGCGAGGGCCCTTTATAGCTGCTCGCAGCTCTAGTTATTATTATTAGGGCCCGAGCAGCGACCGCTGCGAGGTCCCTATTGTTTTTGTAAAAATTATTATTATTATTATTATTATTATTATTAGGGCCCGAGCAGCTACCGCTGCGAGGTCCCTATTGTTTTTCGATCGGATTATTATTATTATTATTATTCTTCTTCTTCTTCTTCTCCGTAAACGATCGCATTTTTGAGGACCTAAACATTCACGAAAACTCACCAAACTTTGCACACTCCTCAGGTCCGGCGAAAAATTTGATATTATGAAGTCGTTATAACAACGCGACTCTATAGCGCCCCCTAGCGTAGAAAAATAAAAACCAAGCCCGGCACATTTGAGCGAGAGCAACGAAAATTGGCAGGCACGTGTAGCACCCCGAGACGCACAAAAAAGTCTATCGGGACCATGTAGCTAAAATGTACAGGAAATGAGCTATGAATTTTTTTATGTCCAATTTTGGCCTATTTTGGCACATTCACTGTGGTCATACTTTTTCCCCCTATGCAAACATTTTTCATCCAATTGACTTTAAACTTGGCATTTATCATCTCAAGACTTAAGAGAAAAACTAGGCAAAAAATCTTGCGTTTTCGAAATACTATATGACGGGGGCGGGGCATCAAATATTGCCTTTAAAATTTCATTTGTCCAGAAAGAGCAAATGCTGAATAACTCCCATGTACAAGCTCCAAAAAATCTCAAACTTCTCAGGCAACGTAATAGTCACGGCCTGAAAACACCTATATGAAAAAATTCAGTTATACATATAGCGCCACCTAGTGGTTACAATAAATGTCATACTTTACGTTTTTAGCTACTGTGCTGAGCTCGTTGAAGGGATCCAGTTGAAAATTGGTCAGAAAAGCCTTAAGATGTTGATGATGCCCCACACCGAATATTGTAACTTTTCGCCAAAGGGCGTGGCCGCTACGGTGACGCAAAGTCTGAAGATTTTTCGTGACAATAAAAGCTGCATGAACTTGACCGAGATGATCCTATCTTCTCAAAATTTCACACATTTGATGAGAGTCCAGCCCTAAAGACATCTACGAACTTATATTTCATCTAACTGATAGCGCCACCTAGTGGCAATTTTTTTTCTTACGAATTTTCTTGTACATTTTTCTCCAAACACGTTAACTGGACCAACCTCATATTTGCTCAGATGGGGGTTTCGGCCTTCATGATGTCACAACACGAAGTTTGTGAGTTTTCGCGAATCGCTGTGGGCGTGGCTAAGCACTGTTCGCCAAGAAAACAACGCTAGTTTTGATGGTCTAAACATGCGCAGAAATTCATGAAACTTGGCACACACATCTGGCCTGGCAAAATGAGCAATATTTTATCATGTATTGTCCTATTTTTACAAAAATGACTCAATAGCGCCCCCTAGAAATTTTTAACGAAGCAGCCCCGATTGTACTTTTAAGCAAGATCTACGAAAATTTTTAGGTGTATGAGGGAGCCCAAGACCTACAAAAAAGTCTCTTGGACCCATGTGCTAAAATGAACAGGAAGTGAGCTATGAATTTTTGAATGTCCCATTTTTGACGATTTTTGCACATTTTCAGGGGGCATACTTTTGCCCACTTCTCCTACACATTTCATCCGACTGACTTTAGACTTGAACTGGACCATGTCAAGACCTGAGCCAACTACAGGCAGAAAAATCTTGACTTTTGGAAATACTATATGATGAGGGCGGGGCATCAAATTTTGTGTTTCGCACTGAAAAAGGATATGCTTGATAACTCCCCGGTACATGCTCCAAAAAATCCCAAACTTGACATGTATGTTTATAGTCAAAGCCTGAAGGTATCTCTATGACAAAATTCAGTTATATATGCAGCGCCACCTAGCCCTTCAGGCGTGAAAAAAAAATACCCCACATACGGTATTTTGTACAAAAAATGTCAACTCATTCTAAGTGTGATAACTCCCATGTTCAAGCTCCAAAAAATCTCAAACTTCTCAGGCAACGTAATAGTCACGGCCTGAAAGCATCTATATGATAAAATTCAGTTATACATATAGCGCCACCTAGTGGTAACAATAAATGTCATACTTTACGTTTTTAGCTACTGTGCCGAGCTCGTTGAAGGGATCCAGTTGAAAATTGGTCAGAAAAGCCTTAAGATGTTGATCATGCCCCACACCGAATATTGTAACTTTTCGCCAAAGGGCGTGGCCGCTACGGTGACGCAAAGTCCTAAAATTTTTCGTGACAATAAAAGCTGCATGAACTTGACCGAGATGATCCTATCTTCTCAAAATTTCACACATTTGATGAGAGTCCAGCCCTTAAGACATCTACGAACTTATATTTCATCTTACTGATAGCGCCACCTAGTGGCAATTTTTTTTCTTACGAATTTTCTTGTACATTTTTCTCCAAACACGTTAACTGGACCAACCTCATATTTGCTCAGATGAGGGTTTCGGCCTTCATGATGTCACAACACGAAGTTTGTGAGTTTTCGCGAATCGCTGTGGGCGTGGCTAAGCACTGTTCGCCAAGAAAACAACGCCAGTTTTGAGGGTCTAAACATGCGCAGAAACTCATGAAACTTGGCACACACATCTGGCCTGGTAAAATGAACAATATTTTATTGTTGATTGTACTATTTTTACAAAAATGACTCAATAGCGCCCCCTAGAAATTTTTAACGAAGCAGCCCCGATTCTACGTTTAAGCAAGATCTACGAAAATGTTTACGTGTATGAGGGAGCCAAAGACCTACAAAAAAGTCTCTTGGACCCATATGCTAAAATGAACAGGAAGTGAGGTACGAATTTTTGAATGTCCCATTTTTGACGATTTTTGCACATTTTCAGGGGGCATACTTTTGCCCACTTCTCCTACATGTTTTATCCGACTGACTTATGACTTGACCTGGACCATGCCAAGACCTGAGCCAACAACAGACGGAAAAATCTTGACTTTTGGAAATACTATATGATGAGCGCGGGGCATCAAAATTTGTGTTTCGCACTGAAAAAGGATATGCTTAATAACTCCCCGATACATGCTCCAAAAAATCCCAAACTTGACATGTATGTTTATCGTCAAGGCCTGAAGGTATCTCTATGACAACATTCAGTTATATATGCAGCGCCACCTCGCCCTTGAGGCAAAACAAAAAAATACCCCACATACGGTATTTTGTACAAAAAATGTAAACTCATTCTAAGTGTGATAACTAAGTCATTTATGAATATTCTTTTACTTTCCACCACTCAAAATGTTCACTGGCATTAGACTTATCCAAACATGTACTTTTTTATTTATTTTTGATAGCCTCTATGGACATTAAAAGCAATATCGTGAATGAAGGATATGCTTAATAACTCCACGGTACATGCTCCAAAAAAATCCCACACTTGACATGTATGTTTAGAGTCAAGGCTTGAAGGTATCCCTATGACAACATTCCATTATATATACAGCGCCACCTAGCCCTAGAGGCATAAAAAAAAATACACCAACTTAACGGTATTTTTACAAAAAAAAAAAAAAATCCACATGTCAAGGTTTATCATGCCATTTTCAAAGAAATTCTGCTTCCAATGTGCCGTACCTAAACTTGCCAGTACCCCAACGTGCCAGTACCCCAACGTGCAAGTACCCCAACGTGCAAGTACCCCAACGTGGCCCGGGCTGCGAGGGCCCTTTATAGCTGCTCGCAGCTCTAGTTATTAGGGCCCGAGCAGCGACCGCTGCGAGGTCCCTATTGTTTTTGTAAAAATTCTTCTTCTTCTTCTTCTTCTTCTTCTTCTTCTTTATTCTCCGCAAACGATCGCGATTTTGGGTACCTAAACATTCACGAAAACTCACCGAACTTTGCACACTCCTCAGGCCCGGCGAAAAATTTGATATTATTAAGTCGTCATAACAATGCGACTCGATAGCGCCCCCTAGCGTAGAAAAATAAAAACCAATCCCGGTACGTTTGAGCTAGAGCAACAAAAATTGGCAGGCACGTGTAGCACCCCGAGACGCACAAAAAAGTCTATTGGGACCATGTAGCTAAAATGTACAGGAAGTGAGCTATGAATTTTTTAATGTCCAATTTTGGCCTATTTTGGCACATTCACTGTGGTCATGCTTTTTCCCCCTTTGCAAACATTTTTCATCCAATTGACTTCAAACTTGGCATTTATCATCTCAAGACCTGAGAGAACAACTGGGCAAAACATCTTGCCTTTTTGAAATACTATATGACGGGGGCGGGGCATCAAATATTGCCTTTAAAATTTCATTTGTCCAGAAAGAGCAAATGCTTAATAACTCCCATGTTCAAGCTCCAAAAAATCTCAAACTTCTCAGGCAACGTAATAGTCACGGCCTGAAAACATCTATATGATAAAATTCAGTTATACATATAGCGCCACCTAGTGGTTACAATAAATGTCATACTTTACGTTTTTAGCTACTGTGCTGAGCTTGTTGAAGGGATCCATTTGAAAATTGGTCAGAAAAGCCTTAAGATGTTGATCATGCCCCACACCGAATATTGTAACTTTTCGCCAAAGGGCGTGGCCGCTATGGTGACGCAAAGTCTGAAGATTTTTTGTGAAAATAAAAGCTGCATTAACTTGACCGAGATGATCCTATCTTCTCAAAATTTCACACATTTGATGAGAGTCCAGCCCTAAAGACATCTACTAACTTATATTTCATCTAACTGATAGCGCCACCTAGTGGCAATTTTTTTTCTTACGAATTTTCTTCTACGTTTTTCTCCAAACACGTTAACTGGACCTACCTCATATTTGCTCAGATGAGGGTTTCGGCCTTCATGATGTCACAACACGAAGTTTATGAGTTTTCGCGAATTGCTGTGGGCGTGGCTAAGCGCTGTTCGCCAAGAAAACAACGCCAGTTTTGAGGGCCTAAACTGGCACAAAAACTCCTGAAACTTGGCACTTACATCTGGCCTGGTAAAATGAGCAATATTTTATTGTTGATTGTGCTATTTTTACAAAAATGACTCAATAGCGCCCCCGAGAAGTTTTTAACGAAGCAGCCCCGGTTGTACGTTTAAGCAAGAACGACGAATATTTTTAGGTGTATGAGGGAGCCCAAGACCTACAAAAAAGTCTCTTGGACCCATATGCTAAAATGAACAGGAAGTTAGCTACGAATTTTTGAATGTCCCATTTTTGACGATTTTTGCACATTCACAGGGGGCAGACTTTTGCCCACTTCTCCTACACGTTTCATCCGACTGAGTTAAGACTTGGCCTGGACCATGTCAAGACCTGAGCCAACGACAGGGGGAAAAATTTTGACTTTTCGAAATACTATATGATGAGGGCGGGGCATCAAAATTTGTGTTTCACAATGAAAAAGGATATGCTTGATAACTCCCCGGTACATGCTCCAAAAAATCCCAAACTTGACATGTATGTTTATCGTCAAGGCCTGAAGTTATCTCTATGACAACATTCAGTTATATATGCAGCGCCACCTAGCCCTTGAGGCATGAAAAAAAAATACCCCACATACGGTATTTTGTACAAAAAATGTACACTCATTCTAAGTGTGATAACTAAGTCATTTATGAATATTTTTTTAGTTTCCACCACTCAAAATGTTCACTGGCATCAGACTTATCCAAACATATATATATTTTTATTTATTTTTGATAGCCTCTATGGACATTAAAAGCAATATCGTGAATGAAGGATATGCTTAATAACTCCACGGTACATGCTCCAAAAAAAATCCCACACTTGACATGTATGCTTATAATCAAGGCCTGAAGGTATCTCTATGACAACATTCAGTTATAAATACAGCGCCACCTAGCCCTTGAGGCTTATATAAAAATAAAAAATAAATACCCCACATACGGTATTTTGTACAAAAAATGTACACTCATTCTAAGTGTGATAACTAAGTCATTTATGAATATTCTTTTAATTTCCACCACTCAAATTGTTCACTGGCTTCACACCGATCCAAACGTATGTACGTTTCCATTTTGTTTTATTCATTTTTGATTGCCCCTTTGGACAATAAAAGTAACATTGTGCAATGAGTACAACGAGCGATGATGTGTATATACACTTTTACAAAAAAATACCAATCAGGGCAACTCATTGCCTAAAAATAAATAAGGACGCTGATTTTTGCAGGTCTTAACAATCACCAAAATCCGTTGAGCTTGACAGACACTGGCAAAAAAAATATTCTACATGTAAACGTTTATTATGCCATTTTCAAAGAAATTTTGCTTCCAATATGCCAGTACCCCAACGTGCCAGTACCCCAACGTGCAAGGACCCCAACGTGGCCCGGGTTGCGAGGGCCCTTTATAGCTGCTCGCAGCTCTAGTTCTTCTTCTTCTTCTTTATTCTCCGCAAACAATCGCGATTTTGGGTACCTAAATATTCACGAAAACTCACCAAACTTTGCACACTCCTCAGGTCCGGCGAAAAATTTGATATTATGAAGTCGTTATAACAACGCGACTCTATAGCGCCCCCTAGCGTAGAAAAATAAAAACCAAGCCCGACACGTTTGAGCTAGAGCAACGAAAATTGGCAGGCACGTGTAGCACCCCGAGACGCACAAAAAAGTCTATTGGGACCATGTAGCTAAAATGTACAGGAAGTGAGCTATGAATTTTTTAATGTCCAATTTTGGCCTATTTTGGCACATTCACTGTGGTCATGCTTTTTCCCCCTTTGCAAACATTTTTCATCCAATTGACTTCAAACTTGGCATTAATCATCTCAAGACCGAAGAGAACAGCTGGGCAAAACATCTTGCCTTTTCGAAATACTATACGACGGGGGCGGAGCATCAAATATTGCCTTTAAAATGTCATTTGTCCAGAAAGAGCAAATGCTTAATAACTCCCATGTTCAAGCTCCAAAAAATCTCAAACTTCTCAGGCAACGTAATAGTCACAGCCTGAAAACATCTATATGACAAAATTCAGTTATACATATAGCGCCACCTAGTGGTTACAATAAATGTCATACTTTACGTTTTTAGCTACTGTGCTGAGCTTGTTGAAGGGATCCATTTGAAAATTGGTCAGAAAAGCCTTAAGATGTTGATCATGCCCCACACCGAATATTGTAACTTTTCGTCAAAGGGCGTGGCCGCTACGGTGACGCAAAATCTGAAGATTTTTCGTGAAAATAAAAGCTGCATTAACTTGACCGAGATGATCCTATCTTCTCAAAATTTCACACATTTGATGAGAGTCCAGCTCTAAAGACATCTACTAACTTACATTTCATCTAACTGATAGCGCCACCTAGTGGCAATTCTTTTTCTTATGAATTTTCTTCTACGTTTTTCTCCAAACACGTTAACTGGACCTACCTCATATTTGCTCAGAGGAGGGTTTCGGCCTTCATGATGTCACAACACGAAGTTTGTGAGTTTTCGCGAATTGCTGTAGGCGTGGCTAAGCCCTGTTCGCCAAGAAAACAACGCCAGTTTTGAGGGTCTAAACATGCACAGAAACTCCTGAAACTTGGCACACACATCTGGCCTGGTAAAATGAGCAATATTTTATTGTTGATTGTGCTATTTTTACAAAAATGACTCAATAGCGCCCCCTCGAAATTTTTAACGAAGCAGCCCCGGTTGTACGTTTAAGCAAGAACGCCGAATATTTTTAGGTGTATGAGGTCGCCCAAGACCTACAAAAAAGTCTCTTGTACCCATATGCTAAAATGAACAGGAAGTGAGCTACGAATTTTTGAATGTCCCATTTTTGACGATTTTTGCACATTCACAGGGGGCAGACTTTTGCCCACTTCTCCTACACGTTTCATCCGACTGAGTTAAGACTTGGCCTGGACCATGTCAAGACCTGAGCCAACGACAGGGGGAAAAATTTTGACTTTTCGAAATACTATATGATGAGGGCGGGGCATCAAAATTTGTGTTTCACAATGAAAAAGGATATGCTTGATAACTCCCCGGTACATGCTCCAAAAAATCCCAAACTTGACATGTATGTTTATCGTCAAGGCCTGAAGTTATCTCTATGACAACATTCAGTTATATATGCAGCGCCACCTAGACCTTGAGGCATGAAAAAAAAATACCCCACATACGGTATTTTGTACAAAAAATGTACACTCATTCTAAGTGTGATAACTAAGTCATTTATGAATATTTTTTTAGTTTCCACCACTCAAATTGTTCACTGGCTTCACACCGATCCAAACGTATGTACGTTTCCATTTTGTTTTATTCATTTTTGATTGCCCCTTTGGACAATAAAAGTAACATTGTGCAATGAGTACAACGAGCGATGATGTGTATATACACTTTTACAAAAAAATACCAATCAGGGCAACTCATTGCCTAAAAATAAAAAAGGACGCTGATTTTTGCAGGTCTTAACAATCACCACAACCCGTTGAGCTTGATACACACACTGGCAAAAAAATATTCTAAATGTAAACGTTTATTATGCCATTTTCAAAGAAATTTTGCTTCCAATATGCCAGTACCCCAATGTGCCAGTACCCCAACGTGCAAGTACCCCAACGTGCAAGGACCCCAACGTGGCCCGGGCTGCGAGGGCCCTTTATAGCTGCTCGCAGCTCTAGTTATTATTATTCTTCTTCTTCTTCTCCGTAAACGATCGCATTTTTGAGTACCTAAACATTCACGAAAACTCACCAAACTTTGCACGCTCCTCAGGCCCGGCGAAAAATTGTATATTATGAAGTCGTCATAACAACGCGACTCTATAGCGCCCCCTAGCGTAGAAAAATAAAAACCAAGCCTGGCACGTTTGAGCTAGAGCAACGAAAATTGGCAGGCACGTGTAGCACCCCAAGACGCACAAAAAAGTCTATTGGGACCATGTAGCTAAAATGTACAGGAAATGAGCTATGAATTTTTTTATGTCCAATTTTGGCCTATTTTGGCACATTCACTGTGGTCATGCTTTTTCCCCCTCTGCAAACATTTTTCATCCAATTCACATCAAACTTGGCATTTATCATCTCAAGACCTGAGAGAAAAACTGGGCAAAAAGTCTTGCCTTTTAGAAATACTATATGATGGGGGCGGGGCATCAAATATTGTCTTTAAAATTTCATTTGTCCAGAAAGAGCAAATGCTTAATAACTCCCATGTTCAAGCTCCAAAAAATCTCAAACTTCTCAGGCAACGTAATAGTCACGGCCTGAAAACATCTATATGATAAAATTCAGTTATACATATAGCGCCACCTAGTGGTGATAATAAATGTCATACTTTACGTTTTTAGCTACTGCGCTGAGCTCGTTGAAGGGATCCAGTTGAAAGTTGGTCAGAAAAGCCTTAAGATGTTGATCATGCCCCACACCGAATATTGTAACTTTTCGCCAAAGGGCGTGGCCGCTACGGTGCCGCAAAGTCTGAAGATTTTTCGTGACAATAAAAGCTGCATGAACTTGACCGAGATGATCCTATCTTCTCAAAATTTCACACATTTGATGAGAGTCCAGCCCTAAAGACATCTACGAACTTATATTTCATCTTACTGATAGCGCCACCTAGTGGCAATTTTTTTTCTTACGAATTTTCTTGTACATTTTTTCTCCAAACACGTTAACTGGACCAACCTCATATTTGCTCAGATGAGGGTTTCGGCCTTCATGATGTCACAACACGAAGTTTGTGAGTTTTCGCGAATTGCTGTGGGCGTGGCTAAGCACTGTTCGCCAAGAAAACAACGCCAGTTTTGAGGGTCTAAACATGCGCAGAAACTCATGAAACTTGGCACACACATCTGGCCTGGTAAAATGAACACTATTTTATTGTTGATTGTGCTATTTTTACAAAAATGACTCAATAGCGCCCCCTAGAAATTTTTAACGAAGCAGCCCCGATTGTACGTTTAAGCAAGATCTAAGAAAATTTTTACGTGTATGAGGGGGCCAAAGACCTACAAAAAAGTCTCTTGGACCCATATGCTAAAATGAACAGGAAGTGAGCTACGAATTTTTGAATGTCCCATTTTTGACGATTTTTGCACATTTTCAGGGGGCATACTTTTGCCCACTTCTCCTACACGTTTTATCCGACTGACTTATGACTTGACCTGGACCATGCCAAGACCTGAGCCAACAACAGACGGAAAAATCTTGACTTTTGTTAATACTATATGATGAGGGCGGGGCATCAGAATTTGTGTTTCGCACTGAAAAAGGATATGCTTAATAACTCCCCGATACATGCTCCAAAAAATCCCAAACTTGACCTGTATGTTTATCGTCAAGGCCTGAAGGTATCTCTATGACAACATTCAGTTATATATGCAGCGCCACCTAGTCCTTAGGGCATGAAAAAAAAATACCCCACTTACGGTATTTTGTACAAAAAATGTAAACTCATTCTCAGTGTGATAACTAAGTCATTTAGGAATATTCTTTTACTTTCCACCACTCAAAATATTCACTGGCATCAGACCTAACCAAACATACATATTTTTGTTATTTAGTTTTATGTATTTTTGATAGCCTCTATGGACATTAAAAGCAGTATCGTGAATGAAGGCTATGCTTAATAACTCCCAGGTACATGCTCCAAAAAATCCCATACTTGAAATGTATATTTATAGTCAAGGCCTAAAGGTATCTCTATGACAAAATTCAGTTATAAATACAGCGCCACCTAGTCCTTGAGGCATAAAAAAAAAAAAATCCCTCACTTACGGTATTTTTGCAAAAACTGTAAACTCATTGTAAGTGTGATAACTAAGTCATTGATGAATATTCTTTTACTTTCCACCACTCAATATGTTCACTGGCATCAGACCGATCCAAACATACGTATTTTTTATTTAGTTTTATTTATTTTTTGATCGCCTCTATGGACAATAAAATCAACATTGTGCAATGACTACCAGTGATGATGCGTGTATATATACTTTTACGAAAAATACCAATCAGGGCAACTCATTGCCTAAAAATAGAAAAAAAGACGCTGATTTTTGCAGATCTTAACAATCACCAAAACCCATTGAGCTTGACACACTCATCACACCTGGCAAAAAAAAAATAAAAAATCCACATGTTTATCATGCCATTTTCAAAGAAATTCTGCTTCCAATGTGCCAGTACCCCAACGTGCAAGTACCCCAACGTGGCCCGGGCTGCGAGGGCCCTTTATAGCTGCTCGCAGCTCTAGTTATTCTTCTTCTTCTTCTTCTTCTTCTTTATTCTCCGCAAACGATTGCGATTTTGGGTACCTAAACATTCACGAAAACTCACCGAACTTTGCACACTCCTCAGGCCCGGCGAAAAATTTGATATTATTAAGTCGTCATAACAATGCGACTCGATAGCGCCCCCTAGCGTAGAAAAATAAAAACCAAGCCCGGCACGTTTGAGCTAGAGCAACAAAAATTGGCAGGCACGTGTAGCACCCCGAGACGCACAAAAAAGTCTATTGGGACCATGTAGCTAAAATGTACAGGAAGTGAGCTATGAATTTTTTTATGTCCAATTTTGGCCTATTTTGGCACATTCACTGTGGTCATGCTTTTCCCCCCTTTGCAAACATTTTTCATCCAATTGACTTCAAACTTGGCATTTATCATCTCAAGACCTGAGAGAACAACTGGGCAAAACATCTTGCCTTTTTGAAATACTATATGACGGGGGCGGGGCATCAAATATTGCCTTTAAAATTTCATTTGTCCAGAAAGAGCAAATGCTTAATAACTCCCATGTTCAAGCTCCAAAAAATCTCAAACTTCTCAGGCAACGTAATAGTCACGGCCTGAAAACATCTATATGATAAAATTCAGTTATACATATAGCGCCACCTAGTGGTTACAATAAATGTCATACTTTACGTTTTTAGCTACTGTGCTGAGCTTGTTGAAGGGATCCATTTGAAAATTGGTCAGAAAAGCCTTAAGATGTTGATTATGCCCCACACCGAATATTGTAACTTTTCGCCAAAGGGCGTGGCCGCTACGGTGACGCAAAGTCTGAAGATTTTTCGTGAAAATAAAAGCTGCATTAACTTGACCGAGATGATCCTATCTTCTCAAAATTTCACACATTTGATGAGAGTCCAGCCCTAAAGACATCTATGAACTTATATTTCATCTAACTGATCGCGCCACCTAGTGGCAATTTTTTTTCTTACGAATTTTCTTCTTCGTTTTTCTCCAAACACGTTAACTGGACCTACCTCATATTTGCTCAGATGAGGGTTTCGGCCTTCATGATGTCACAACACGAAGTTTGTGAGTTTTCGCGAATTGCTGTGGGTGTGGCTAAGCGCTGTTCGCCAAGAAAACAACGCCAGTTTTGAGGGTCTAAACATGCACAGAAACTCATGAAACTTGGCACACACATCTGGCCTGGTAGAATTAGCAATATTTTATTGTTGATTGTGCTATTTTTACAAAAATGACTCAATAGCGCCCCCTAGAAGCTTTTAACGAAGCAGCCCCGGTTGTACGTTTAAGCAAGAACGACGAATATTTTTAGGTGTATGAGGGAGCCCAAGACCTACAAAAAAGTCTCTTGGACCCATATGCTAAAATGAACAGGAAGTGAGCTACGAATTTTTGAATGTCCCATTTTTGACAATTTTTGCACATTCACAGGGCGCAGACTTTTGCCCACTTCTCCTACACGTTTCATCTGACTGAGTTAAGACTTGACCTGGACCATGTCAAGACCTGAGCCAACGACAGGGGGAAAAATCTTGACCTTTCGAAATACTATATGATGAAGGCGGGGCATCAAAATTTGTGTTTCGCACTGAAAAAGGATATGCTTAATAACTCCCCGGTACATGCTCCAAAAATCCCAAACTTGACATGTATGTTTATCGTCAAGGCCTGTAGCTATCTCTATGACAACATTCAGTTATATATGCAGCGCCACCTAGCCCTTGAGGCATAAAAAAAAAATACCCCACATACGGTATTTTGTACAAAAAATGTAAACTCATTCTAAGTGTGATAACTAAGTCATTTATGAATATTCTTTTAGTTTCCACCACTCAAAATGTTCACTGGCATCAGACTTATCCAAACATATATATATTTTTATTTATTTTTGATGGCCTCTGTGGACATTAAAAGCAATATCGTGAATGAAGGATATGCTTAATAACTCCACGGTACATGCTCCAAAAAAAATCCCACACTTGACATGTATGCTTATAATCAAGGCCTGAAGGTATCTCGATGACAACATTCAGTTATAAATACAGCGCCACCTAGCCCTTGAGGCTTATATAAAAAAAAAACCCACATACGGTATTTTGTACAAAAAAATTTAAACTCATTCTAAGTGTGATGACTAAGTCATTTCTGAATATTCTTTTAGTTTCCACCACTCAAATTGTTCACTGGCTTCACACCGATCCAAACGTATGTACGTTTCCATTTTGTTTTATTCATTTTTGATTGCCCCTTTGGACAATAAAAGTAACATTGTGCAATGAGTACAACGAGCGATGATGTATATATACACTTTTACAAAAAATATCAATCAGGGCAACTCATTGCCTAAAAATAAAAAAGGACGCTGATTTTTGCAGGTCTTAACAATCACCAAAACCCGTTGAGCTTGATACACACACTGGCAAAAAAAATATTCTACATGTAAACGTTTATTATGCCATTTTCAAAGAAATTTTGCTTCCAATATGCCAGTACCCCAACGTGACAGTACCCCAACGTGCCAGTACCCTAACGTGCAAGTACCCCAACGTGCAAGGACTCCAACGTGGCCCGGGCTGCGAGGGCCCTTTATAGCTGCTCGCAGCTCTAGTTATTAGGGCCCGAGCAGCTACCGCTGCGAGGTCCCTATTGTTTTTCGATCGGATTATTATTATTATTATTATTATTAGGGCCCGAGCAGCGACCGCTGCGAGGTCCCTATTGTTTTTGTAAAAATTATTATTATTATTATTATTATTATTATTATTATTCTTTATTCTCCGCAAACGATCGCGATTTTGGGTACCTAAACATTCACGAAAACTCACCGAACTTTGCACACTCCTCAGGCCCGGCGAAAAATTTGATATTATTAAGTCGTCATAACAATGCGACTCGATAGCGCCCCCTAGCGTAGAAAAATAAAAACCAAGCCCGGCACGTTTGAGCTAGAGCAACGAAAATTGGCAGGCACGTGTAGCACCCCGAGACGCACAAAAAAGTCTATTGGGACCATGTAGCTAAAATGTACAGGAAGTGAGCTATGAATTTTTTAATGTCCAATTTTGGCCTATTTTGGCACATTCACTGTGGTCATGCTTTTTCCCCCTATGCAAACATTTTTCATCCCATTGACTTCAAACTTGGTATTTATCATCTCAAGACCTAAGAGAACAGCTGGGCAAAAAGTCTTGCCTTTTCGAAATACTATATGACGGGGGCGGGGCATCAAATATTGCCTTTAAAATTTCATTTGTCCAGAAAGAGCAAATGCTGAATAACTCCCATGTACAAGCTCCAAAAAATCTCAAACTTCTCAGGCAACGTAATAGTCACGGCCTGAAAACATCTATATGACAAAATTCAGTTATACATATAGCGCCACCTAGTGGTTACAATAAATGTCATACTTTACGTTTTTAGCTACTGTGCTGAGCTCGTTGAAGGGATCCAGTTGAAAATTGGTCAGAAAAGCCTTAAGATGTTGATGATTCCCCACACCGAATATTGTAACTTTTCGCCAAAGGGCGTGGCCGCTACGGTGACGCAAAGTCTGAAGATTTTTCGTGACAATAAAAGCTGCATTAACTTGACCGAGATGATCCTATCTTCTCAAAATTTCACACATTTGATGAGAGTCCAGCTCTAAAGACATCTACTAACTTACATTTCATCTAACTGATAGCGCCACCTAGTGGCAATTTTTTTTCTTACGAATTTTCTTCTACGTTTTTCTCCAAACACGTTAACTGGACCTACCTCATATTTGCTCAGATGAGGGTTTCGGCCTTCATGATGTCACAACACGAAGTTTGTGAGTTTTCGCGAATTGCTGTGGGCGTGGCTAAGCGCTGTTCGCCAAGAAAACAACGCCAGTTTTGAGGGTCTAAACATGCACAGAAACTCCTGAAACTTGGCACACACATCTGGCCTGGTAAAATGAGCAATATTTTATTGTTGATTGTGCTATTTTTACAAAAATGACTCAATAGCGCCCCCTCGAATTTTTTAACGAAGCAGCCCCGGTTGTACGTTTAAGCAAGAACGACGAATATTTTCAGGTGTATGAGGGAGCCCAAGACCTACAAAAAAGTCTCTTGTACCCATATGCTAAAATGAACAGGAAGTGAGCTACGAATTTTTTAATGTCCCATTTTTGACGATTTTTGCACATTCACAGGGGGCAGACTTTTGCCCACCTCTCCTACACGTTTCATCCGACTGAGTTAAGACTTGGCCTGGACCATGTCAAGACCTGAGCCAACGACAGGGGGAAAAATTTTGACTTTTCGAAATACTATATGATTTAGGCGGGGCATCAAAATTTGTGTTTCGCAATGAAAAAGGATATGCTTGATAACTCCCCGGTACATGCTCCAAAAAATCCCAAACTTGACATGTATGTTTATCGTCAAGGCCTGAAGTTATCTCTATGACAACATTCAGTTATATATGCAGCGCCACCTAGCCCTTGAGGCATGAAAAAAAAATACCCCACATACGGTATTTTGTACAAAAAATGTACACTCATTCTAAGTGTGATAACTAAGTCATTTATGAATATTCTTTTAGTTTCCACCACTCAAATTGTTCACTGGCTTCACACCGATCCAAACGTATGTACGTTTCCATTTTGTTTTATTCATTTTTGATTGCCCCTTTGGACAATAAAAGTAACATTGTGCAATGAGTACAACGAGCGATGATGTGTATATACACTTTTACAAAAAAATACCAATCAGGGCAACTCATTGCCTAAAAATAAATAAGGACGCTGATTTTTGCAGGTCTTAACAATCACCAAAATCCGTTGAGCTTGACAGACACTGGCAAAAAAAATATTCTACATGTAAACGTTTATTATGCCATTTTCAAAGAAATTTTGCTTCCAATATGCCAGTACCCCAACGTGCCAGTACCCTAACGTGCAAGTACCCCAACGTGCAAGGACCCCAACGTGGCCCGGGCTGCGAGGGCCCTTTTTAGCTGCTCGCAGCTCTAGTTATTATTATTAGGGCCCGAGCAGCGACCGCTGCGAGGTCCCTATTGTTTTTCAAGGAATTCTTATTATTCTTCTTTTTATTTTTTGTTATTATTCTTTTCCGCAAACAATCACATTTTTGAGACACTAAACGTGAACGAAAACTCACCAAACTTTACACACACGTCAGGCCTGGCGAAAAATTTGATATTTTAAAGTCGCCATAGGTGATAACAGAAAAATGGCTCCATAGCGCCACCTACATAGGTTAAACAGATCCCTGGCCCGCTACGATTGTCCGACGGCTATGAAAATTGTGTGGCACCTGTAGCACATCCAGATGAACAAAAACCTCTTTGATGTGTGTACCCTAAAATAGACAGGAAGTGAGATATGAGTATTTAAATGTCCAATTTTGGCCAATTTTTGCACATTTACAGGGGTCATACTTTTGCCTGCTTCTCCTACACGGTTAATCCAATTGACTTCAAACTTGGGATGTACCATCTCAAGACCTGGGACAACACCATGGTAAAAAATCTAAAGTTTTCGACATACTATATGACGGCGGTGGGGCATCAAATTTAGAGTTTCAAAACTCTTACTAAACGTAGTATTGCCGGTTGTATGTTTAACCTCGAGCTACGAAAATTGGTACACATATGTAACAGACTATGACCTACAAAAAAGTCTGTTGGTGCCATATGCTAAACCCAACAGGAAGTCCGCCAGAGGCGGGGCATCAAATTTTGAGTTTCAAAATTCTTACTTAATGAAGCATTCCCGGCTGTACGTTTCACCTAGAGTTACCAAAATTTAAAGACATATGTAACAGCCCTCAAGGTACAAAAAACTCTTTTTGAACCATATGCTAAACCTAACAGAAAGTCCACCATTTTGATTTACTTTGGAACGTGTTCCCATTTTTTTGGCCATTTCATAGGGGTCCTATTTTAACGAACTCCTCTTGCAGAGTTTATCCGATCATCTTCAAACTTGGTGTGATTCATCTTAAGATGTTGAAGATGAAAAGTTATTGAAAGCTTTTTATTTCGCTGCACGCTGTTGTCGTGGCATGCACTTGTTTGCAAAGGAAAAAAATTCTTCTTAATGAAGAATTCTCAGTTGTACGAAGCAGCTAGAGCTACGAAAATTTGTAGACATATGTAACAGCCCACGATGTACAAAAAAGTCTCTTGCTGCTTTGTGCTAAACCCAACAGGAAGTCCCGCAAGGGCCGGGCATCACTTTTTGAGCTAAAAAACTCCTCTTTAACGAAGCATTCCCGGTTGTACCTTTCACCTAGCGCTATGATAATTTGGAGGCATACATAAGAGCCCACGATGTACAAAAAAGTCTTTTAGAACCATATGCTAAGCCAAACAGGAAGTCCGGCATTTTGATTTACTTTGCTATTTGTAGCCATTTTTTGGGGGCCTTTTATAGGCCTCGTATTTTCTACAAAACTTATCAGATTGTCTTCATTCTTTGGCATGTTTCATCTGAAGTATTGCCGGTTATACGTTTAATCTAGAGCTACGAAAATTGGTACACATATGTAACAGACTATGATCTACAAAAAAGCCTGTTGGTGCCATATGCTAAACCTAACAGGAAGTCCGCCAGAGGCAGGGCATCAAATTTTGCATTTCAAAATTTTTACTTAATGAAGCATTTCCGGCTGTACGTTTCACCTAGAGTGACCAAAATTTGAAGACATATGTAACAGCCCTCGAGGTACAAAAAACTCTTTTTGAACCATATGCTAAACCTAACAGGAAGTCTGCCATTTTGATTTACTTTGGAACATGTTGCCATTTTTTTGGCCATTTCATAGGGGTCTTATTTTAACGAACTCCTCCTACAGAGTTTATCCGATCATCTTCAAACTTGGTGTGATTCATCTTAAGATGTTGACGATGAAAAGTTATTGAAAGCTTTTTATTTCGTCGCACGCTGTTGTCGTGGCATGCACTTTTTGCAAAGGAAAAAAATCCTTCTTAATGAAGCATTCCCAGTTGTACGAAGCAGCTAGAGCGACGAAAAATTGTAGACATATGTAACAGCCCAGGATGTACAAAAAAGTCTCTTGGTGCCATGTGCTAAACCCAACAGGAAGTCCCCCAGGGGCCGGGCATCACATTTTGAGCTAAAAAACTCCTCTTTAACGAAGCATTCCCGGTTGTACGTTTCACCTAGCGCTATGATAATTTGCAGGCATACATAAGAGCCCATGATGTACAAAAAAGTCTCTTGGAACCATGTGCTAAACCAAACAGGAAGTCTGCCATTTTGATTTATGATGGGATTTGTTGCCATTTTTTGTGGCCTTTTTCAGGGGTCATATTTTAACGAACCCCTCCTACAAAATTTATCCGACTGTCTTCAAACTTGGTGTGTTTCATCTTAAGATGTTTAAGATGCAAAGTAATCGAAAGTTTTTTATTTTGTAACACGCTGTTGCCATAGCAATGCATTGTTTGTCAAGTGCTGTTTTTTTGTTTTTTTTTATACACATGAAAACTCATGAAACTTTGCAAACACATCAGACTTGTCATGAACATGAATTTTCAGAGATTTATTGTGCAATTTGCAATAAATAGCGCCCTCTAGACATTTTTATGAAGCATTTCCGATTGTATGATTATGCTAGACCTACAAAAAAGTATTATGTAGCCATTTGCCAAACCAAAGAGGAAGTCCGCTATTTTGATTTTTTTTGGGAATTATACATCATTTTTGGCCTTTTTCATTAAACTTTGCACAGACAAGGCATGGAAAAAACTAACATTTTAAATGGTCCTTGTTCCATGTAACAGTACCCCAACGTGCCAGTACCCTGACGTGCAAGTAACCCAACGTTGCTCAATAGCGCCCTCTATGCATTTTTATGGAGCATTTCCAATTGTATGATTCAAGCGATACACAACTAAAGATGACTTGACCTAGATTTGTGAAAACTGGGAGGCATACCTATTAGCGTAAGACCTACAAAAAGTATTCTGTAGCCGTATGCTAAACCTAAAAGGAAGTCCGCCATTTTGAATTTATTTTGGGAATTGCGCACCATATTTTGCGTTTTGATTCAACTTTGCACACACAAGGCTTGTCAAAAACATTTTAGATGGTGCTTGTCCTATTTGACAGTACCCCAACGTGCCAGTACCCCGACGTGCAAGTACCCCAACGTGGCCCGGGTTGCGAGGGCCCTTTATAGCTGCTCGCAGCTCTAGTTCTTCTTCTTCTTCTTTATTCTCCGCAAACGATCGCGATTTTGGGTACCTAAACATTCACGAAAACTCACCGAACTTTGCACACTCCTCAGGCCCGGCGAAAAATTTGATATTATTAAGTCGTCATAACAATGCGACTCGATAGCGCCCCCTAGCGTAGAAAAATAAAAACCAAGCCCGGCACGTTTGAGCTAGAGCAACAAAAATTGGCAGGCACGTGTAGCACCCCGAGACGCACAAAAAAGTCTATTGGGACCATGTAGCTAAAATGTACAGGAAGTGAGCTATGAATTTTTTTATGTCCAATTTTGGCCTATTTTGGCACATTCACCGTGGTCATGCTTTTTCCCCCTTTGCAAACATTTTTCATCCAATTGACTTCAAACTTGGCATTTATCATCTCAAGACCTGAGAGAACAACTGGGCAAAACATCTTGCCTTTTTGAAATACTATATGACGGGGGCGGGGCATCAAATATTGCCTTTAAAATTTCATTTGTCCAGAAAGAGCAAATGCTTAATAACTCCCATGTTCAAGCTCCAAAAAATCTCAAACTTCTCAGGCAACGTAATAGTCACGGCCTGAAAACATCTAGATGATAAAATTCAGTTATACATATAGCGCCACCTAGTGGTTACAATAAATGTCATACTTTACGTTTTTAGCTACTGTGCTGAGCTTGTTGAAGGGATCCTTTTGAAAATTGGTCAGAAAAGCCTTAAGATGTTGATCATGCCCCACACCGAATATTGTAACTTTTCGCCAAAGGGCGTGGCCGCTACGGTGACGCAAAGTCTGAAGATTTTTCGTGAAAATAAAAGCTGCATTAACTTGACCGAGATGATCCTATCTTCTCAAAATTTCACACATTTGATGAGAGTCCAGCCCTAAAGACATCTACTGACTTATATTTCATCTAACTGATAGCGCCACCTAGTGGCAATTTTTTTTCTTACGAATTTTCTTCTACGTTTTTCTCCAAACACGTTAACTGGACCTACCTCATATTTGCTCAGATGAGGGATTCGGCCTTCATGATGTCACAACACGAAGTTTGTGAGTTTTCGTGAATTGCTGTGGGCGTGGCTAAGCGCTGTTCGCCAAGAAAACAACGCCAGTTTTGAGGGTCTAAACATGCACAGAAACTCATGAAACTTGGCACACACATCTGGCCTGGTAAAATTAGCAATATTTTATTGTTGATTGTGCTATTTTTAAAAAAATGACTCAATAGCGCCCCCTCGAAATTTTTAACGAAGCAGCCCCGGTTGTACGTTTAAGCAAGAACGACGAATATTTTTAGGTGTATGAGGGAGCTCAAGACCTACAAAAAAGTCTCTTGGACCCATATGCTAAAATGAACAGGAAGTGAGCTACGAATTTTTGAATGTCCTATTTTTGACGATTTTTGCACATTTACAGGGGGCAGACTTTTGCCCACTTCTCCTACACGTTTCATCCGACTGAGGTAAGACTTGGCCTGGACCATGTCAAGACCTGAGCCAACGACAGGGGGAAAAATCTTGACTTTTCGAGATACTATATGATGAGGGCGGGGCATCAAAATGTGTGTTTCGCAATGAAAAAGGATATGCTTGATAACTCCCCGGTACATGCTCCAAAAAATCCCAAACTTGACATGTATGTTTATCGTCAAGGCCTGAAGTTATCTCTATGACAACATTCAGTTATATATGCAGCGCCACCTAGCCCTTGAGGCATAAAAAAAAATACCCCACATACGGTATTTTGTACAAAAAATGTAAACTCATTCTAAGTGTGATAACGAAGTCATTTATGAATATTCTTTTAGTTTCCACCACTCAAAATGTTCACTGGCATCAGACTTATCCAAACATATATATATTTTTATTTATTTTTGATAGCCTCTATGGACATTAAAAGCAATATCGTGAATGAAGGATATGCTTAATAACTCCACGGTACATGCTCCAAAAAAAAATCCCACACTTGACATGTATGCTTATAATCAAGGCCTGAAGGTATCTCTATGACAACATTCAGTTATAAATACAGCGCCACCTAGCCCTTGAGGCTTATATAAAAAAAATTAAAAAAATACCCCACATACGCTATTTTGTACAAAAAATGTACACTCATTCTAAGTGTGATAACTAAGTCATTTATGAATATTCTTTTAGTTTCCACCACTCAAATTGTTCACTGGCTTCACACCGATCCAAACGTATGTACGTTTCCATTTTGCTTTATTCATTTTTGATTGCCCCTTTGGACAATAAAAGTAAACATTGTGCAATGAGTACAACGAGCGATGATGTGTATATACACTTTTACAAAAAAATACCAATCAGGGCAACTCATTGCCTAAAAGTAAATAAGGACGCTGATTTTTGCAGGTCTTAACAATCACCAAAATCCGTTGAGCTTGACAGACACTGGCAAAAAATATATTCTACATGTAAACGTTTATTATGCCATTTTCAAAGAAATTTTGCTTCCAATATGCCAGTACCCCAACGTGCCAGTACCCCAACGTGCAAGTACCCCAACGTGCAAGGACCCCAACGTGGCCCGGGCTGCGAGGGCCCTTTATAGCTGCTCGCAGCTCTAGTTATTATTATTCTTTATTCTCCGCAAACGATCACGATTTTGGGTACCTAAACATTCACGAAAACTCACCAAACTTTGCACACTCCTCAGGCCCGGCGAAAAATTTGATATTATGAAGTTGTCATAACAACGCGACTCTATAGCGCCCCCTAGCGTAGAAAAATAAAAACCAAGCCCGGCACGTTTGAGCTAGAGCAACAAAAATTGGCAGGCACGTGTAGCACCCCGAGACGCACAAAAAAGTCTATTGGGACCATGTAGCTAAAATGTACAGGAAATGAGCTATGAATTTTTTTATGTCCAATTTTGGCCTATTTTGGCACATTCACTGTGGTCATGCTTTTTCCCCCTTTGCAAACATTTTTCATCCAATTGACTTCAAATTTGGCATTTATCATCTCAAGACCTGAGAGAACAACTGGGCAAAAAGTCTTGCCTTTTCGAAATACTATATGACGGGGGCGGGGCATCAAATATTGCCTTTAAAATTTCATTTTTCCAGAAAGAGCAAATGATGAATAACTCCCATGTACAAGCTCCAAAAAATCTCAAACTTCTCAGGCAACGTAATAGTCACGGCCTGAAAACATCTATATGATAAAATTTAGTTATACATATAGCGCCACCTATGTAATGGTAACAATAAATGTCATACTTTACGTTTTTAGCTACTGCGCTGAGCTCGTTGAAGGGATCCAGTTGAAAATTGGTCAGAAAAGCCTTAAGATGTTGATCATGCCCCACACCGAATATTGTAACTTTTCACCAAAGGGCGTGGCCGCTACGGTGCCGCAAAGTCTAAAGTTTTTTCGTGACAATAAAAGCTGCATTAACTTGACCGAGATCATCCTATCTTCTCAAAATTTCACACATTTGATGAGAGTCCAGCCCTAAAGACATCTATGAACTTATATTTCATCTTACTGATAGCGCCACCTAGTGGCAATTTTTTTTCTTACGAATTTTCTTCTACGTTTTTCTCCAAACACGTTAACTGGACCTACCTCATATTTGCTCAGATGAGGGTTTCGGCCTTCACGGTGTCACAACACGAAGTTTGTGAGTTTTCGCGAATTGCTGTGGGCGTGGCTAAGCGCTGTTCGCCAAGAAAACAACGCCAGTTTTGAGGGTCTAAACATGCACAGAAACTCATGAAACTTGGCACACACATCTGGCCTGGTACAATGAGCAATATTTTATTGTTGATTGTGCTATTTAAAAAAAAAAAGAATCAATAGCGCCCCCTAGAAATTTTTAACGAAGCAGCCCCGGTTGTACGTTTAAGCAAGAATGACGAATATTTTTCAAAAAAGTCTCTTGGACCCATATGCTAAAATGAACAGGAAGTGAGCTACGAATTTTTGAATGTCCCATTTTTGACGATTTTTGCACATTCACAGGGGGCAGACTTTTGCCCACTTATCCTACACGTTTCATCTGACTGAGTTAAGACTTGACCTGGACCATGTCAAGACCTGAGCCAACGACAGGGGGAAAAATTTAGACTTTTCGAAATACTATATGATGAGGGCGGGGCATCAAAATTTGTGTTTCGCAATGAAAAAGGATATGCTTGATAACTCCCCGGTACATGCTCCAAAAAATCCCAAACTTGACATGTATGTTTATCGTCAAGGCCTGAAGTTATCTCTATGACAACATTCAGTTATATATGCAGCGTCACCTAGCCCTTGAGGCATAAAAAAAACATACCCCACATACGGTATTTTGCACAAAAAATGTAAACTCATTCTAAGTGTGATAACTAAGTCATTTATGAATATTCTTTTAGTTTCTACCACTCAAAATGTTCACTGGCATCAGACTTATCCAAACATATATATATTTTTATTTATTTTTGATCGCCTCTGTGGACATTAAAAGCAATATCGTGAATGAAGGATATGCATAATAACTCCACGGTACATGCTCCAAAAAAAATCCCACACTTGACATGTATGCTTATAATCAAGGCCTGAAGGTATCTCTATGACAACATTCAATTATAAATACAGCGCCACCTACCCCTTGAGGCATAATATATATAAAAAAAAAAAAAACACATACGGTATTTTGTACAAAAAATGTAAACTCATTCTAAGTGTGATAACTAAGTCATTTATGAATATTCTTTTAGTTTCCACCACTCAAATTGTTCACTGGCTTCACACCGATCCAAACGTATGTACCTTTCCATTTTGTTTTATTCATTTTTGATTGCCCCTTTGGACAATAAAAGTAACATTGTGCAATGAGTACAACGAGCGATGATGTATATATACACTTTTACAAAAAAATACCAATCAGGGCAACTCATTGCCTAAAAATAAATAAGGACGCTGATTTTTGCAGGTCTTAACAAGGACCAAAACCCGTTGAGCTTGACACACACTGGCAAAAAAAATATTCTACATGTAAACGTTTATTATGCCATTTTCAAAGAAATTTTGCTTCCAATATGCCAGTACCCCAACGTGCCAGTACCCTAACGTGCAAGTACCCCAACGTGCAAGGACCCCAACGTGGCCCGGGCTGCGAGGGCCCTTTATAGCTGCTCGCAGCTCTAGTTAGGGCCCGAGCAGCGACCGCTGCGAGGTCCCTATTGTTTTTGTTAAAATTCTTCTTCTTCTTCTTCTTCTTCTTTATTCTCCGCAAACAATCGCGATTTTGGGTACCTAAATATTCACGAAAACTCACCGAACTTTGCACACTCCTCAGGTCCGGCGAAAAATTTGATATTATGAAGTCGTTATAACAACGCGACTCTATAGCGCCCCCTAGCATAGAAAAATAAAAACCAAGCCCGGCATGTTTGAGCTAGAGCAACGAAAATTGGCAGGCACGTGTAACACCCCGAGACGCACAAAAAAGTCTATTGGGACCATGTAGCTAAAATGTACAGGAAGTGAGCTATGAATTTTTTAATGTCCAACTTTGGCCTATTTTGGCACATTCACTGTGGTCATGCTTTTTCCCCCTTTGCAAACATTTTTCATCCAATTGACTTCAAACTTGGCATTTATCATCTCAAGACCTGAGAGAACAGCTGGGCAAAACATCTTGCCTTTTCGAAATACTATATGACGGGGGCGGAGCATCAAATATTGCCTTTAAAATTTCATTTGTCCAGAAAGAGCAAATGCTTAATAACTCCCATGTTCAAGCTCCAAAAAATCTCAAACTTCTCAGGCAATGTAATAGTCACGGCCTGAAAACATCTATATGATAAAATTCAGTTATACATATAGCGCCACCTAGTGGTAACAATAAATGTCTTACTTTACGTTTTTAGCTACTGCGCTGAGCTCGTTGAAGGGATCCAGTTGAAAATTGGTCAGAAAAGCCTTAAGATGTTGATCATGCCCCACACCGAATATTGTAACTTTTCGCCAAAGGGCATGGCCGCTGCGGTGCCGCAAAGTCTAAAGATTTTTCGTGACAATAAAAGCTGCATTAACTTGACCGAGATGATCCTATCTTCTCAAAATTTCACACATTTGATGAGAGTCCAGCCCTAAAGACATCTATGAACTTGTATTTCATCTTACTGATAGCGCCACCTAGTGGCAATTTTTTTTCTTACGAATTTTCTTCTACGTTTTTCTCCAAACACGTTAACTGGACCTACCTCATATTTGCTCAGATGAGGGATTTGGCCTTCATGATGTCACAACACGAAGTTTGTGAGTTTTCGCGAATCACTGTGGGCGTGGCTAAGCACTGTTCGCCAAGAAAACAACGCCAGTTTTGAGGGTCTAAACATGCGCAGAAACTCATGAAACTTGGCACACACATCTGGCCTGGTAAAATGAACAATATTTTATTGTTGATTGTGCTATTTTTACAAAAATGACTCAATAGCGCCCCCTAGGCATTTTTAATGAAGCAGCCCCGGTTGTACGTTGAAGCAAGATCTACGAACATTTTTAGGTGTATGAGGGAGCCCAAGACCTACAAAAAAGTCTATTGGACCCATATGCTAAAATGAACAGGAAGTGAGCTACGAATTTTTGAATGTCCCATTTTTGACGATTTTTGCACATTCACAGGGGGCAGACTTTTGCCCACTTCTCCTAAACGTTTCATCTGACTGAGTTAAGACTTGACCTGGACCATGTCAAGACCTGAGCCAACGACAGGGGGAAAAATCTTGACTTTTCGAAATACTATATGATGAAGGCGGGGCATCAAAATTTGTGTTTCGCACTGAAAAAGGATAAGCTAAATAACTCCCCGGTACATGCTCCAAAAAATCCCAAACTTGACATGTATGTTTATTGTCAAGGCCTGAAGCTATCTCTATGACAACATTCAGTTATATATGCAGTGTCACCTAGCCCTTGAGGCATAAAAAAAATACCCCACATACGGTATTTTGTGCAAAAGATGTAAACTCATTCTGAGTGTGATAACTAAGTCATTTATGAATATTCTTTTAGTTTCCACCACTCAAAATGTTCACTGGCATCAGACTTATCCAAACATATATATATTTTTATTTATTTTTGATAGCCTCTGTGGACATTAAAAGCAATATCGTGAATGAAGGATATGCATAATAACACCACGGTACATGCTCCAAAAAAAATCCCACACTTGACATGTATGCTTATAATCAAGGCCTGAAGGTATCTCTATGACAACATTCAGTTATAAATGCAGCGCCACCTCGCCCTTGAGGCATAATATATATAAAAAAAAAAAAACACATACGGTATTTTGTACAAAAAATGTAAACTCATTCTAAGTGTGATAACTAAGTCATTTATGAATATTCTTTTAGTTTCCACCAATCAAATTGTTCACTGGCTTCACACCGATCCAAATGTATGTACGTTTCCATTTTGTTTTATTCATTTTTGATTGCCCCTTTGGACAATAAAAGTAACATTGTGCAATGAGTACAACGAGCGATGATGTATATATACACTTTTACAAAAAATACCAACCAGGGCAACTCATTGCCTAAAAATAAATAAGGACGCTGATTTTTGCAGGTCTTAACAATCACCAAAACCCGTTGAGCTTGACACACACTCACAAAAAAAATGTTCTACATGTAAACGTTTATTATGCCATTTTCAAAGAAATTTTGCTTCCAATATGCCAGTACCCCAACGTGCCAGTACCCTAACGTGCAAGGACCCCAACGTGCAAGGACACCAACGTGGCCCGGGCTGCGAGGGCCCTTTATAGCTGCTCGCAGCTCTAGTTAGGGCCCGAGCAGCGACCGCTGCGAGGTCCCTATTGTTTTTGTAAAAATTCTTCTTCTTCTTCTTCTTCTTCTTTATTCTCCGCAAACAATCGCGATTTTGGGTACCTAAATATTCACGAAAACTCACCGAACTTTGCACACTCCTCAGGTCCGGCGAAAAATTTGATATTATGAAGTCGTTATAACAACGCGACTCTATAGCGCCCCCTAGCGTAGAAAAATAAAAACCAAGCCCGGCACGTTTGAGCTAGAGCAACAAAAATTGGCAGGCACGTGTAGCACCCCGAGATGCACAAAAAAAGTCTATTGCGACCATGTAGCTAAAATGTACAGGAAGTGAGCTATGAATTTTTTAATGTCCAATTTTGGCCTATTTTGGCACATTCACTGTGGTCATGCTTTTTCCCCCTTTGCAAACATTTTTCATCCAATTGACTTCAAACTTGGCATTTATCATCTCAAGACCTAAGAGAACAACTGGGCAAAAAATCTTGCCTTTTCGAAATACTATATGATGGGGGCGGGGCATCAAATATTGCCTTTAAAATTTCATTTGTCCAGAAAGAGCAAATGCTTAATAACTCCCATGTTCAAGCTCCAAAAAATCTCAAACTTCTCAGGCAACGTAATAGTCACGGACTGAAAACATCTATATGATAAAATTCAGTTATACATATAGCGCCATCTAGTGGTAACAATAAATGTCATACTTTACGATTTTAGCTACTGTGCTGAGCTCGTTGAAGGGATCCAGTTGAAAATTGGTCAGAAAAGCCTTAAGATGTTGATCATGCCCCACACCGAATATTGTAACTTTTCGCCAAAGGGCGTGGCCGCTACGGTGACGCAAAGTCTGAAGATTTTTCGTGAAAATAAAAGCTGCATTAACTTGACCGAGATGATCCTATCTTCTCAAAATTTCACACATTTGATGAGAGTCCAGCCCTAAAGACATCTACGAACTTATATTTCATCTAACTGATAGCGCCACCTAGTGGCAATTTTTTTTCTTACGAATTTTCTTGTACGTTTTTCTCCAAACACGTTAACTGGACCTACCTCATATTTGCTCAGAAGAGGGTTTCGGCCTTCATGATGTCACAACACGAAGTTTGTGAGTTTTCGCGAATTGCTGAGGGCGTGGCTAAGCGCTGTTCGCCAAGAAAACAACGCCAGTTTTGAGTGTCTAAACATGCACAGAAACTCATGAAACTTGGCACACACATCTGGCCTGGTAAAATGAGCAATATTTTATTGTTGATTGTGCTATTTTTACAAAAATGACTCAATAGCGCCCCCTAGAAATTTTTAACGAAGCAGTCCCGGTTGTACGTTTAAGCAAGAACGACGAATATTTTTAAGTGTATGAGGGAGCCCAAGACCTACAAAAAAAGTCTCTTGGACCCATATGCTAAAATGAACAGGAAGTGAGCTACGAATTTTTGAATGTCCCATTTTTGACGATTTTTGCACAATTACAGGGGGCAGACTTTTGCCCACTTCTCCTACACGTTTCATCCGACTGAGTTAAGACTTGACCTGGACCATGTCAAGACCTGAGCCAACGACGGGGGGAAAAAAATCTTGACTTTTCGAAATACTATATGATGAAGGCGGGGCATCAAACTTTGTGTTTCGCACTGAAAAAGGATATGCTTAATAACTTTCCGGTACATGCTCCAAAAAATCCCAAACTTGACATGTATGTTTATAGTCGAGGCCTGAAGCTATCTCTATGACAACATTCAGTTATATATGCAGCGCCACCTAGCCCTTGAGGCATGAAAAAAAAAAAAAAAACCCACTTACGGTATTTTTACAAAAATTGTAAACACGTTTCGCAATGAAAAAGGATATTATTGATAACTCCCCGGTACATGCTCCAAAAATCCCAAACTTGACATGTATGTTTATCATCAAGGCCTGAAGGTATCTCTGTGACAACATTCAGTTATATATGCAGCGCCACCTAGCCCTTGAGGCAGAAAAAAAAATACCCCACTTACGGTATTTTGAAACATGTTAACAGTTTTATTTATTTTTGATAGCCTCTCTGGACGTTAAAAACAGTATCGTGAATGAAGGATATGCTGAATAACTCCCCGGTACATGCTTCAAAAAATCCCAAACTTGACATGTATATTTATAGTCAAGGCCTGAAGGTATCTCTATGACAAAATTCAGTTCTAAATACTGCGCCACCAAAAATCCTCACTTACTGTATTTTGAACAAAATTAGTGAACTCGTAAGTGTTATAACTAAGTCATTTATGAATATTCTTTTACTTTCCACTACTCAAGATGTTCACTGGTATCAGACCGATCCAAACATCTGTACTTTTATTATTCAGTTTCATTTTTTTTTTGATCTCCTCTATGAACAATAAAAATAACATTGTGCAATGAGTACAAGTGATGATGGGTATATATACTCTTGTAAAAAAAAAAAAAAAAAAGTCAGGTCAACTCATTCCCTAAAAATAAAAAAGGAAGCTGATTTTTGCAGATCTTGCCAATCACCAAAACACATTGAGCTTGTCACACACATCACACCTGGCAAAAAAAATTCACATGTAAAGGTTTATCATGCCATGTTCAAAGAAATTTTGCTCCTAATATGACAGTACCCCAATGTGCGAGTACCCCAACGTGCAAGTACCCCAACGTGCAAGTACCCCAACGTGGCTCGGGCTGCGAGGGCCCTTTATAGCTGCTTGCAGCTCTAGTTTAATTTAACTTTGCAAATTGAACTGAATGAGTGATTTTAATGGCCTCCTCGCCTGTAAACTCATAGCCTATTTTTTTTCTGTCAACAGAGGGTTCACCCCAACAAAATGAATGTTTTCGTCTGTCTGATTACATTGTTTTTAAAAAATAAATCAATGTTCAAGCAGTTACTCAGTACTTGAGTATTCTTTTCAGCGAATACTTTTTTACTTCTACTTGAGTTAATTTTTTAATGACTACTTTTTACTTTTACTTGAGTAATATTATTTTGAAAGAACGTTCTCTTACTTGAGCACAATTTTTGGCTACTCTTCCCGCCTCTGGACAATACAACTCAATCATTAACGACATGCCCTGTTTGGCTGTGACACGTCTGTCGGGCCAAAATCTGGCTATTTTCTTGTAGTCTGACCAAGGCATTAGTCAATTGATGGCCATCGGGCCACTGTTTATATATAGTGACACCAGTCCTGCAACTTCTCTGACTCACCTGGTATGTATATTATTCATTTGTATCTCTTTGTGCCTCTCTTTCTACTTCTTCAAGGCTTTAGATGAATTTGCAACAAAACTTATACAGAACAACCATTATGCCTATGAAGATGTGGCTACCCGCAGAGATGCAGTGAGAACAATTTTTATTTTATTTTTTGTTTTTACTGGTTAATAGGGATGGGACGAGACCTTGTAATATGAGATACGCCACGAGATTTCTCACATTTTATATGCCTTGAAATATCATCCTGTAACACAAGTGACTCTCTTTGTTTGTTGACATTTGCACCTCAGAACTAGATCGTAAATTTTCTTGCAGTCTGCTCATTACAAGGCAAACATTTTGATTTTTGAAAACTGGAAAATGTATATTTTGGGATTTGTGTCTCCTCCCATGCCTACTGGTTAATGTTATAACAATGATTCTATGTTTGTTTTTAATCGAATATTTTAGCTTCTCAGTCGCCGAAATGCGCTACATGAACGCGCTCAGTCTCGGCGTTGTGCCTTGGAGGATTCTTTCCACCTGCAGCAGTTCTTCAGGGATTCTGATGAGCTGAAGAGCTGGATCAATGAGAAGATGAAGACTGCTAGTGATGAAGCTTACAAGGTAACAATTGGAAGTTTACTTTGAAAGTACAATTGAAAGAAACAAACTTGACTCAGATCTGCCAAAGAGGAATGGGCATCTGATTATTAACTTTAAAATTGGTTTCCATTATAACACAGTGAAATTCTCATTCAGGAGACAAGGCAAGTTTATTTGTATAGCACATTTCATATATAAGGCGACTCAATGTGCTTTACACAAGGAAAGACAACACATAAGCATCAACAAACACTAGTTTTACCATTCAGAGGAAGAAGAGAAAATAAAAGTAGGTTACAAAATGTACTAAAAGAACATAGTGACAATATTAAAATATTATTCAGCAAACTTTAAAAAGATTTAGCCTAAGGAAGTTTAAAATAATAATAAAAATAATAATTAAAAAAAAAAAAAAAAAACTTGATCAACTAGATTAGATGCAATTTCTGGAGAAATTGCGTGGGAATGCTGAAAGCTGAATGCTAAGATTTGAATGCATGTGGAATGATTATGACATAAATGGAGAGGGAACTTATGACCTCCAAGTTACTGGGCAATGCACTTTACCATCTATGCCACCAAGCAGTATCAGACACCTGGTAATGATGATCATCATCGACTCTAAATTCTGTTATCCCTAAATGTCCTTTAAGCCCTTTAATGACTGTCGCTAGCGTTGCGCTAACAGGAAGTTAGAAAATGCTCACAGGAAGTCAGCAGCGACTTTGGGAGTCATTTTCTTTCAAATAACAAATATCCACCCACAAACCTTGTGGGGACACATACCCACAGATAAGATAACACTACGCAAAGGCACAAATTCTTCCCAATGTGTGAAAAACTAGTTATTTTAATAGAATTCAATCGCAGCTTTCTTCTGTACTCTTAAGCGTGTAACCCAATGGATGCACGGCACCACACTGCCCCCAAGAGGCTAAAACGCACCAAAACAGTCAGTATTTGTTCTAATCCAGTGGTCCCCAACCAGCGGGCCCGGACCTGTACCGAGCTGTGGGCCACCTTGGACCGGGCCGTGGCGAGTCGCACAGTTGAAAAAATAAATAAATAAATAAAATAAAAAGTACTGTGCTTCCGGTTAATTGATTAGCCCAGGATTAAAAAAAATTATTTTGAAAAGTGACCGGATTCTCGCTGTTTATGAGGGACTCGTGACGCATGTCAAGAAGCTAATTCGACCTCAAAAAATGCATATCGGTCGGTCCCTAATTATTATTATTATTATTATTATTATTATTATTATTATAATTATTATTATTATTATTAGGGCCCGAGCAACTACTGCTGCGAGGCCTCTTGTTTTTCTTTTGAATTCTTCTTCTTCTTTTTCTTCTTCTTCTTCCTCCTCTTCTTCCTCCTCCTCCGTCTCCTCCTCCGTAAAAGATCGCGTTTTTGGGGACCTAAACATTCACAAAAACTCACCAAACACTTTGCACACTCTTCGGGACCGGCGGAAAATTTATTATTATGAAGTTGCCATAACAAGGTGGCTCGATAGCGCCCCCCTAGGGTCGAAAAATATACAGTGGTACCTCTACTTACGAACATCCCTTCATACAACATTTTCAAGTTAAGAAACTCCTCAACGGGAAAATATTGCCTCTTGTTACGAAAGAAGTTTCAGGATATGAAAGGTAAAAATACAGTATGGGCTGCTACTCACAGCTCCCAGAGTTTACTGAACGCAACATACTTAGAGCTGCTCGACCATTGGCTATGACTGGCATCTTCCTGGCATTCCATTGGCTAAGAGGGACCTGTACCGTATGTGACCATAGATACATAATAGATATGTGTCTATGTAGTTTCCTCGTCATTCGCCCCTGGACCCATGAGGTGTTTAGTTTTACATAAATGTATTAACTAACAGCCCGACGAATTTGTGCAAAAATTCAAACAATTGGTGATTGATGAAGGCTACGTTGCACAGTAAGTTTTTAATTGCGACGTTAAGCTCTCATTATAGTTTTTAATTTTTTTTTTAAATTAGAGCAAGCATTGAATTCGCGGGACATGGCTCCAATTTTCGGGATGATGTGTGTTTACATTCTACGCGGGACAGTTGGTCCACCCAAGTTGAGCGATACAAGTCGCTCTGGCTGAGGGCGCCGCAAAATTAGCTGGAGGCGGCCGCTCCCTCATTTTGAACGAAGGGTTGTACAAAGGTCATAGGGGCCCAAAGACCATGCCGGGTCTATGTGAAAAGTAAATAAATAAAAAATAAATAAATATATATATATATATTATATATATATATATATATATATATATATATATATATATATATATATATTTATATTTATATTTATATTAATGGTGTAAATCTCTCCAATCAAGACGATTCGATACGCATGTCGATACATGGGGTGCGATCCGATACAAGGACGATTCGATTTTAGAATGAAACGATTCGGTTCGGTTCGATTCAGTCGGATTACGAATCGATTCGGTTCGATTCGGTGTAGCGGCGCAATGATTATTTGAAAACTCAACAATTAGTTAATTGTCAAATTAATTTACAATTATTTTGTTACTCCATTAAAGGTTTGAATATCTTGTTTCATTTAAAATGATCAAAATCTTGTAACTTTCACAATTTACATGCATCTGCCTAATAAAATACTCCACTCATAAGTTGTAACTACTAATTAATATATTTTTCAAAGTGCCACCTTACTACATGTAAACTAATTAACTTAAAACAATTACAATTAGGGCTGCCACAAACGACTATTTTGCTAGTCGACTAGTAACAACAGTAGTCGCGATTAGTCGACTAATCAGATCGGATCGTCAGCCTCTTTAAATAATTTTTTTTCTCTCTTTTTTTCCCCTCAGAGAACCCCAAAAACTGAAACACATTCTGATTATGTGTTCATTTTCATTTCAGGGATATAATTATATATACATAAAATCTGTTTAACTAAGGATGTAGCCAATTTTACCAAGGTGGCCAGCATTTTTTTTTTATTATTTTGACGACTTCGGCCAATATTTTTAAGGGGCTGACAAGCAAGCAGCTACTCTTATATAACCATCATTAGCATATAGCTTGAATTTGTTAAGATATATATACAAGTTAGTAATAAAGATGGTGACAGATGAAAGGTAACAGACTAACAGTACATTCAACTTTTATTAAAGTGCAGTTTGTACCATCGGCGTCGCCAGACAGATTTCACTGGGGCACGTGCCCCGTTATTGATCTGCAGTGCCCCAGTGAAAATTTCACCAAATTAAAAAAAAAAAAAAAAAAAAAAAAAGATCTCTTCAGAGTTTTACGTCTCCGTCGCATAGCCTGCTGCAGCGCACATACTATTTAGTATATAATTCGTTGCTACTGTATGTATTCACTCCACATCAACAATGCGCACATGGCTAATTAATATGGTAATTTATTCACGTCATGAGAGAAAGAGAGCGAGGGAGGGAGGGGCAGGCCATGAGAATCACTGCTTGAGTTTGTCAACGTTAGCACACAGCAACTTGTTACGGTAAAATATTTTGATTTTGATTTGACTCGAACTGTAACACCAAGTTGGATATCAGAAAGTTTTTCGGCCGCAGCAGGGAGAAAGCAGCGAGGAATGAGAGAGGTAAGTGAAGTCCTGGCTTGCTGCTAGGCAACATGAGTCTGTCTTAAGTTAATGCCTAGTTAGCTAACGTTGTTCCTTGTATCAAAACAATATTGATTTCCAGTGTTTCCAGCATGAAACATAATGTTGATTATGGTCTGCTGGTTCTGGTCTGGACCTCTGCATCAATGATGATTTTGAGGCTTGGCGTGAACGCAAGCTTGACACTTCCTTTTGACATTTTGGCTTGCATTATCAACGTTTTTATTGAAATTGCATATTTTCTACCACCTTTATCATAACGCCACCCCAAAAGTATACTAAATAGCTAATTTAGGACGCGAAGAAACCACAATAAATCGTGGCGAGTAGCTAGCTGTTAGTGTTAGCATCGGGTGCCTGGCTGGCATAGTGACAGCTGTTCCTTGGCTCTCTTGCGTTTCATATTGTGGACCTAGGCTAGACCTTTGTAATCCACTCTCCCTATTTAAACGAAGGGATTGTGCCTTAAATTGGACTTAATGTATTTTTCATTATTAAAAATAAATAAATAGAACTTTGCCTTCATTTATAATTATTTTATGAAACAATAGCTTTTAAAAAAAAAATTAAAAAAAATAATAAAACATTCAAAATGTCCAGTATGGCCATTTGGATTTTAGAAACCAAAACTTCAAGTGCAATAGAACGTAAGATACCTTGTTATTTTATACATGGAGGATGTGTAAAATAATTATGTATCTTCCCTTATTTTGCACTTAAAGTTGTATTCCTAAATCCTAATGGCCATGTTATACATTTTGAGTTTGTATATTAATAATTGTAATAATAATAATGATAATGATAATGATAATAATAAAAATAATAATAATAATAATAATAATAATAATAATAATAATAATAATGGGCAAAAACTTTTTATAAAAATAAATTAAGACAAAGTTGTATTCATATGATTATTTATTATTATTATTATTTTCTTTTAAACAATACGATCCGTGACTTTTGTAATCCGTTGCACCACTAGTTGTTCAGGTACAAAAACTATGTGGTGATCAACAAAAAAAATGAATTGCAGAATGTCCAAGATTAGATCACTGACGGTGAGGCAACAATTTCAAATTTCGTTAAACATCTGAAGTTGCTCAAAGAACAGTACGTAATAATGTCAGTTGTTTATTGTCTAATTATCGTTGGTCGCTGTGTAATTAATGAGGCTGTGATCTCACTGGTAATACAATGCAAACACAGCAATCTGATGCACCACTCTGGGTTCACTCCCTGACCTCCTACTTTAATGGTCGTCTGAACTAAATATAATCTACGATGTTGTTAAAAAGACTCGAAAGGACTTGAAACTCAAAGTGTAGGACTTGTGACTCGCTTGAAACTTGTCGGTCTTTACTCGGGACTTGACTCGTGACTTGTCGGTCTTGACTTGGGCCTTGACTCGGGACTTGAGGGCAAAGACTTGAGACTTACTTGTGACCTGCAAAACAATGACTTACTCCCACCTCTGCCTTCTACCATGGAAAAAAAAACCAGAGATGTAGGGGTGCTTTATTTTATTTTATTTTATTTTATTTTTTACTTTTGGAAATGTTCAGTTTGCAGATGTTTAATGAAATGAATATTTCTCTCTCGTGAATTATTTGTGCCCCAGTACAGTATTAAGTCTAGTGACGCCCCTGGTTTGTACCAGAATTCCTTGTGCAATCCAAAAAAAGATAATTATGCCGATAGTACATTTGAACTTTTAGCTCAATTACTGTTGCCTTTAACATTTATAACAACAAATGTTGAGTGCATTTGAAACTAAAACTAAATAGCAATTAGTAATATGAATACAACAAACATGTAAACAATATAAAAAATACTTTTGAGGCATGCACGTTGATGGCTTCATAATAAAGCTCTCCAATGAAGTGGAACGGAGTCTTTTAGCACTGTAACGTAGCGTTAAGACATCGTTGCCACATTTACTATTTAGCCATAACATTGCTGTGTTACAGGCCAAGCCTGGCACTTTAAGTGCTGTAATGCCGCATTTTGGCGCAGGAGGGCGGTGTTGTTTAGGAAAGAGAAGGAGAGCGGAAGACCTTGCATGTGCCACCGTCTGTCGTTGAGGAGCGCTAAAATAAGTTTGTGTGAAACAACTAAAACGTGAATCTGCCTGCTCAGTCGCCATACCTTTGGTTAGGAGGTCCCTGGGCAGGAGAAGAGGACTTAAAAGCTGTAACCAACGTGGGCACGTTTTATCACACAGTGTGTGCTAAATGAACGTCCACGTTAGCACTTAGCTACGCTAACCATCCAAATAACTTACAGTGGCTGAGATGACTGTCCCTCGCCGTCAGAAGGATTCGACAAAAGGTGCTTCCGTCTCAACTGCCGTGAGAGGCAATTTCTGTCTTGCATATTTTACATTGAACATTATTCGCTTTAAGGTTCCCAAACCTTCGAAGTCCGATGTCGGTTAGCCATGAGAGCATACTGTGTACAGCTGGTGTTGACGTCATGTCTGACCCGGATTAATGCTACTGCGCATGTGCGTCTAGTAAGAGCAGGCAGGAGGACGAGTGGCAGGCAGTCAAACGAGCGATTGAGGCAGTTTTGGAAGAGAAAACAAATATAAAGCTGATATATATTATGTAAAACTGACTAGTCGACTGTTTAAATTAGCCGTCGACGGCGTCACGACTAGTCGACTCTTCTTGGCAGCCCTAATTACAATTCGATAGATAGATAGATAGATACAGGACTGTCTCAGAAAATTAGAATATTGTGATAAAGTCCTTTATTTTCTGCAATGCAATTAAATAAGCAAAAATGCCATACATTCTGGATTCATTACAAATCAACTGAAATATTGCAAGCCTTTTATTGTTTTAATGTTGATGATGACATTTTTTGTACTTGGTCTGAGGAAATATTCTAATTTTTTTTTTAGATAGGATATTTGAGTTTTCTAAAGCTGTAAGCCATAATCAGCAATATTAAAATAATAAAAAGCTTGCAATATTTCAGTTGATTTGTAATGAATCCAGAATTTATGGCATTTTTGCTTATTTAATTGCATTACAGAAAATAAAGGACTTTATCACAATATTATAATTTTCTGAGACAGTCCTATTAGATAGATAGATAGATAGTTTATTAATCTGCACCAAATCTGCATTTAGAGCTTCTCCCACACTTATTTTATACTTATTAGGACAAACAAGAAAATAGCCGGAGCGTATCGCCGTCGAAGCGGCTTTCCCGCAGTGTAGAGGTCGCTTCCTGGGAGCGGCTTTCCCGCAGCTTCCCCCGGAGGCGGAGGCATCGCGAATGTCTGTCGAATATCGAATATCCAACCTAAAACTAACTTCACCGCAGTCTACAGCATGAGCCCATGTTATTTTTTTATGTCCGTGCTGTATCAGCATGCGAATCCACCTCTGACTGTGCTCCTGTTTTTAAGCTTCGAGCCAGGACAGCATGATAGCATTTTCATTTCGTTCTCTTAACTCAAGAGTTATTGTTGACATGTACACACACTAGCATCGGTTAGCATGTTTACAGCGAGGGAATTGAATGACGCACCCTTCCGTCGTCAGCACAGATATAGATACTACTGGAGTATTTGTGTATTTATGCTGATTATGAATTTTTTTTGACTTGGTCGAAGGAAATATTCTAATATTTTGAGATAGGATATTTGAGTTTTCTTAAACTGTAAGCCATAATCAGCAATATTAAAATAAAATAATAAAAGGCTTGCAATATTTCAGTTGATTTGTAATGAATCCAGAATTTATGGCATTTTTGCTTATTTAATTGCATTACAGAAAATAAAGGACTTTATCACAATATTATAATTTTCTGAGACAGTCCTATTAGATAGATAGATAGATAGATAGATAGTTTATTAATCTACACCAGCACCAAATCTGCATTTTGAGCTTCTCCCACACTTATTTTATACTTATTAGGACAAACAAGAAAATAGCCGGAGCGTATCGCCGTCGAAGCGGCTTTCCCGCAGTGTAGAGGTGGCTTCCTGGGAGCGGCTTTCCCGCAGCTTCCCCCGGAGGCGGAGGCATCGCGAATGTCTGTCGAATATCGACTATCCAACCTAAAACTAACTTCACCGCAGTCTTCAGCATGAGCCCATGTTATTTTTTTATGTCCGTGCTGTATCAGCATGCGAATCCACCTCTGACTGTGCTCCTGTTTTTAAGCTTCGAGCCAGGACAGCATGATAGCATTTTCATTTCGTTCTCTTAACTCAAGAGTTATTGTTGACATGTACACCCACTAGCATCGGTTAGCATGTTTACAGCGAGGGAATTGAATCACGCACTCTTCCGTCGTCAGCACAGATATAGATGCTACTGGAGTATTTGTGTATTTATGCTGATTATGACATTTTTTGGACTTGGTCTAAGGAAATATTCTAATATTTTGAGATAGGATATTTGAGTTTTCTTAAACTGTAAGCCATAATCAGCAATATTAAAATAAAATAATAAAAGGCTTGCAATATTTCAGTTGATTTGTAATGAATCCAGGATGTATGGCATTTTTGCTTATTTAATTGCATTACAGAAAATAAAGGACTTTATCACAGTATTCTAATTTTCTGAGACAGTCCTATAGATAGATAGATAGCTAATTAATCCTATACACAAGCACCAAATCTACATTCAGAGCTTCTCCCACACTTATTTTATACTTATTAGGACAAACAAGAAAATACCCGGGAGCCCGGAGCGTATCGCCGTCGAAGCGACTTTCCCGCAGTGTAGAGGCGGCTTCCTGGGAGCGGCTTTCCCGCAGCTTCCCCCGGAGGCCGAGGCATCACTAACTTCGCTGCAGTCTTCAGCATGAGCCCATGTTATTTTTTACGTCCGTGCTGTACCAGCATGCGAATCCACCTCTGACCATGCTCTTTCTTTTTTAAGCTTTGAGCCAAGACAGCATGATAGCATTTTCATTTCATTCTTGTTACTCAAGAGTTTTTGTCATGTACGCACGCTAGCATCGGTTAGCATGTTTACAGCGAGGGAATTTAATGACGCGCCCCTCCCTCGTCAGCACAGATATAGGGGTGTGTGTGTGTGTGTGTGTGTGTGTGTGTGTATGTATATATATATATATATATATATATATATATATATATATATATATATATATATATATATATATATGTATATATATATATGTATATGTATATATATATATGTATATGTATATATATATATATATATATGTATATATATATATATATATATGTATATATATATATATATATATGTATATATATTAGGGGTGTCACGATTCGCCAACTCCACGATTCGATTTAAATTTCGATTTTGGGGTCACGATTCGATTTTTTTTTCGATTTTTTTTTTTTTTTTTTTTTCCGCTCCCCCACTTTATAACACAGAGGCATATGCTTCTGTAGGCTAAGGCTAGTCTATGATCATTGGTTCTATTCATTGTACAGTAAATCTTATTTCAAAAGATCGGCTACATATAGGTGATGCAATTTCCATATTATTTTTGTGTAAATTTATGTAATATATGATAATTGACATTAGGCAGGAATGATCAAATTCAAAGAATTTATTTACAATATAAAGTTAACCGTCTTGTTCTTACTGAAGTGTAAAATAAAAAATAAAAAAACAAAAACAAAAAGTCACAGTGGGTGCCTGCCATCTATTGACTGTTTTTGGTTACAACAGTGTGCTGTGCGTTCCTCTTAAAATAATGTGCAATGTGCAACAACAAAAAAAAATATATTGTATCCAAAGTCATGGAACAAATACAGCCTGAACAAACTATATCCCAACATTTACAGTTGCTGGGCATACTGTAGCGTGGTTCAAGTACACTAATTAAATGTTTGAATCCAGCGTTTTCCAAGGCTGCAGGTCTGCTGCTATAAATAGACCTATGGATCTGGCGTTTCGCGCGAGCTGAAGTGTGTGGAAGTTTCACTGTAAATGAGGATGAAATAGTTGGTTGGACCGTTGTTTTCCCACTTCTAGTTGAATTTGATAAATCTAAATCTTTGTGATGCCTGCGTAAATGTCCCGTCATGTTTGTCGTGTTTCCCGTTGTTACGGCTGGCGGCTCGGGCCCGCCGTAACAACGGGAAACGCTCCCCTAGTATGTATGTGTGTGTTTGTGTCGGCTGGTGCCCGTATAATGGTACTTCAGTTTGAATGCGCCAGCGCGACACTCTGATTG
>NC_135425.1:5182500-5190000 GCF_051991245.1 Festucalex cinctus | reverse complement strand
TTATGAACATGTTACTTTCATTAATAAACTAAAGATCATTTAAGCCAGGTGTGTCAAACATATGGCCCGTGGGCTGGATCAGGCCCGCAAAGGAGTTTAATCCGGCCCATGAGATGATTTTGTAAAGTAAAAAAAAATAAAAAATTAATGACGGACTAAATGATCAGCCGGCCACAATCAAAACATAAATTTATATTTATATCAAGTTGTAATTTCACAAGCAACCCTCAGATGAGCAATGCACCTTGTACGGGGGAATCGTCCTGGATGACGCACAACTTAAAAGTTATGGTTTGTTTAATTATTAGGGCCCGAGCAGCGACTGCTGCGAGGTCCCTCTTGTTTTTGTAAGAATTCTTATTCTTCTCCTTCTCCTCCTTCTTCTTCTCCTTCTTCTCCTTCTTCTTCTTCTCCTCCTTCTTCTTCTCCTTCTTCTCCTTCTCCTTCTTCTCCTTCTCCTTCTCCTTCTTCTCCTTCTCCTCCTTCTTCTTCTTCTCCTCCTTCTTCTTCTCCTCCTCCTTCTTCTCCTCCTCCTCCTCCTCCTCCTCCTTCTTCTTCTCCTCCTCCTTCTTCTTCTTCTTCTTCTCCTCCTCCTCCCTCCCCCTCCTCCTCCTTCCTCCTCCTCCCTCCTCCCTCCTCCCTCCTCGTCGTCGTCTCCGTAAACGATCGCATTTTTGAGGGCCTAAACATTTACAAAAACTCACCAAACTTTGCAATCTCTTCGGGTCCGGCGAAAAATTTGATATTATGAAGTTGTCATAACAACACGACTCTATAGCGCCACCTAGCGTAGAAAAATAAAAACCAATCCCGGCCCGTTTGACCTAGAGCTACGAAAATTGCCAGGCACGTGTAGCACCCCGAGATGCACAAAAAAGTCAGTGGAAGCCATTTCCTAAAATGTACAGGAAGTGAGCTATGAATTTTTGAATGTCCAATTTTGGCATTGACATTCACTGTGGTCATACTTTTTCCCCCTTTGCAAATATTTTTCAGCCAGTTGACTTCAAACTTGCCATGTATCATCTCAAGACCCAAGACAACAACTGGGCAAAATATCTTAACTTTTTGGAATACTATATGACGGGGGCGGGGCATCAAATATTGCCTTTAAAATTTAATTTGTCCAGAAAGACAAAATGCTGAATAACTCCCATGAACAAGCTCCAAAAAATCTCAAACTTCTCATGCAACTTAATAGTCACGGCCTGAAAACATCTATATGAAACAATTCTGTTATATATATATATAGCGCCACCTAGTGGTGACAATAAATGTCATACTTTACGTTTTTAGCTACTGTGCCAAGCTCTTTGAAGGGATCCAGTTGAAAATTGGTCAGACAAGCCTTAAGATGTTGATCATGCCCCAAACCGAATATTGTAACTTTTCGCCAAAGGGCGTGGCCGCTACGGTGCCTCAAAGTCTGGTAATTTTTCGTGGCAATAAAAGCTGCTTTTACTTGACCCAGGTAATCCTATCTTCTCAAAATTTCACACATTTGATGAGAGTCCAGCCCTTAAGACATCTACGAACTTCTATTTCATCTTACTGATAGCGCCACCTTCTGGAATTTTTTTTTCTTACTATTTTTCTTCAATGTTTTTCTCCAACCACATTAACTGCACCTACCTCATATTTGCTCAGATGAGGGTTTCGGTCATCATGATGTCACAACACGAAGTTTGTGATTTTTTGCGAATCGCTGTGGGCGTGTCTAAGCGCTGTTCGCCAAGAAAACAACACCAATTTTGAGGGCCTAAACCGGCACAGAAACGCATGAAACTTGGCACACACATCTGGCCTGGCAAAATGAGCGATATTTTATCCTGGATTGTGCTATTTTTACAAAAATGACTCAATAGCGCCCCCTAGAAAATTTTAATGAAGCAGCCCCGGTTGTACGTTTAAGCAAGATCTACGAATATTTTTAGGTGTATGAGGGAGCCCAAGACCTACAAAAAAGTCTCTTGGACCCATGTGCTAAAATGAACACGAAGTGAGCTACGAATTTTTGAATGTCCCATTTTTTACGATTTTAGCACATTTACAGGGGGCATACTTTTGCCCACTTCTCCTACACGTTTCATCCAACTGACTTCAGACTTGACCTGGGCTATGTCAAGACCTGAGCCAACGACAGGGAGAAAAATCTTGACTTTTCTAAATACTATATGATGAGGGCGGGGCATCAAAATTTGTGTTTCGCAATGAAAAATGATATGCTTAATAACTCTCCGGTACATGCTCCAAAAAATCCCAAACTTGACATGTATGTTTATAGTCAAGGCCTGAAGCTATCTCTATGACAACATTCAGTTATATATGCAGCGCCACCTAGCCCTTGAGGCATGAAAAAGAAATACCCCACTTACGGTATTTTTACAAAAATTGTAAACTCATTCTCAGTGTGATCACGAAGTCATTTATGAATATTCTTTTACTTTCCACCACTCAAACTGTTCACTGGCATCAGACCTAACCAACCATACATATTTTTGTTACTTAGTTTTATGTATTTTTGATAGCCTCTATGGACATTAAAAGCAATATCGTGAATGCAGGCTATGCTTAATAACTCCCAGGTACATGCTCCAAAAAATCCCAAACTTGAAATGTATATTTATAGTCAAGGCCTGAAGGTATATCTCTGACAAAATCCAGTTATAAATACAGCGCCACCTAGTCCTTGAGACATAAAAAAAAAATGCCTCACTTACGGTATTTTTGCAAAAATTGTAAACTCATTGTAAGTGTGATAACTAAGTCATTTATGAATATTCTTTTACTTTCCACCACTCAATATGTTCACTGGCATCAGACCGATCCAAACATATGTATTTTTTATTTAGTTTTATTTATTTTTTTATCACCTCTATGGACAATAAAAGCAACATTGTGCAATGAGTACGAGCGATGATGTGTGTATATATACTTTTACGAAAAATACCAATCAGGGCAACTCATTGCCTAAAAATAAAAAAAGACGCTGATTTTTGCAGATCTTAACAATCACCAAAACCCATTGAGCTTGACACACTCATCACACCTGGCAAAAAAAAAAAATAATCCACATGTTTATCATGCCATTTTCAAAGAAATTCTGCTTCCAATGTGCCAGTACCCCAACGTGCAAGTACCCCAACGTGGCCTGGGCTGCGAGGGCCCTTTATAGCTGCTCGCAGCTCTAGTTTTTCTTGTTGTTGTTGTTTTGTTTTTTTTTTAATCATAGACCGACATAAACGTGTTAAATATGACACAAATGAATTTTCTGGTACACAAATAGCTATGCCAAGGATTAGTGTCCTTGTAAAGTCAATAACGCATATGCTCCCAAAAAACGGATAAATCCGTTCTATTTTAAATATTACCCTGCTCCCAAAGGCGTATTTGTTTGTTTTGTTTTGTTTTTTATGCCAGAGCATATAGGAGGCTTTAATGCAGCCTCTGAACTGAAGAGAATGCTTGAAGCAGTGGTAGTTATAAAAAAAATAAAAATAAAAATGGCCAGCAGGCGGCATCAGAGTATAAGAGATCAACCAGGGCCATGTTGCAACAAGCTCTTTTTCCCCACAGTTTTCACCAGGAATTGTGAATATTGATGAAAGTTCTTCTAATGCTAATTGCTGCAAAATGGAAACAGATAGAAATATACTTTTTTTTTTTTTTTTTTTTTTTTTTTTTATCCTGATGAAAGATGAGACTAATCTTTGGTTTTGGTAGGTTCCATGTTTTGATCGCAATAGGACACAATATTCTGTGGGCCTTGCAAAATCAGTCCAAATCCAGTCAAACAGCGAAAAATGTGCTGGGACTTGATGAGTTAACTGCGCCACGCAATGCATTCTGGGAACAATATATATGCAAAACAGGTCAATTTAACACATCCGGAACTTTTACAGGAAAAATGTTGCCTGCTTCCATTTGCGTCCGTGTTATTTTTCAGAACAATATGATGACAGTTGAGCGCCGTAATTTAGGGCTGGCACACAAATCGTGAAAATCTGCGCATAAATGACGGCAATTGTTTTTAAATTATATACCGTTATTTTCCCGATGCGGTCCACTTGGTAATATATTTTCCTCCATGCGGCCCCTGAGCTAATATGAGTTTGACACCCCCGATTTAACCAGTTACAGTGTCCGCAAAATTCAATTTAGAACTTGTTTGTGGAGTTTTTATCATGTCCTTCATATTTAACTCATTCACCGCCTTTGACAAATGATTGCATCAGAGAAGAAAGCCACGCCCGCTGCCATTGACAAATGAATTCTTCAAACCCTTTTTTTTTAATGGGAATGGTCAGAGCAATGTCTACTGCATGTGTAGCGTCACTTTGAAGGCCAATTCATTTCGGCCACCAGATGGCAACAACGCCAGGAAAGTGCGATTCCCAGGATGATCCTACATCAGGGGTGCTCATTACGTCGATCACGATCTACCGGTAGATCGCGGAGGTATTATTGGTCGATCGTTGCGTGACATTAAAAAATAGAAAACAGCCTCCAACTTCTTCATTAATAAAACAAACAAAAACAAAAAAGGGGGGGGGGGTTATAGGGATTTTACACTGTTCAGCATTTTTTTTTTTGCCTCTGTGCCTTTGCGACTTCTACTTGTAAATGTCCAGTAAAATAAAATGACTTATTTTCTGTCCTGTAGGATTGGTGGAAAGTCGAGGTGAATGACCGCCAGGGATTTGTTCCTGCTGCCTACGTGAAGAAGCTGGATCCTAATCAGTCCTCTTCTCGAGAAAACCTGGATGAACATGGTAGCATTGGACTTCGCCAAGAACAAATTGAGAATCAGTAAGACCAAAAAAGAACAGATATTTTGTTTTTCACCTTTAGCACATTATTGTCACCCCTTCTGGCCTTTTTCTGTCTCTAACAACATAATCTTTGCACTGGTACTGCTCAGGCTCATCACCAAAGAGGCCTGCAGCGTGTCTATGCGCATGAAGCAGGTTGAAGAGCTGTGAGTAGGAACTAGTTGAATACTTACCTACTCTGTGTTCAGTGTTACTAAATTTTGATCATACATGTTAGAGATGGGCATTCAACCAAATCTTCTTGAGCATTCAGTAAATTGATTAAACCATTTTTTTTCCCACAAAAAGATGTTTTCTACACAGTTGACAGAATTTCAATATCAACTCTTTTACTGCCACACGTTATCAGAAAAACAGCCCCTAATGCCAGCGGATTTCGAGCATTTTAAATCATTTTTCGAAGCAAACAGAATATTGTGTTCTTTTGCTACATAAACAACATGGGTACCACATGAAAGATCACATTCCATTCTTTCATTAGAAAAAAAGTGTGTTTCTACCTTATTCTGTTCTTTAGTAATCACCATTTGAAAATAGGTCATTTGAGTGACATTGAGCGAAAATTGAAAAGAAAAGATAAATTTTCTCCACAACAGTGACTTTGATACTAATATTTATTGTGTAGCGATAATTGGGTCGTCTTTTGGACGAATTAATAATCTGGACGTTACAGAGGTAAATTGTATTTACCTCGATAACCTCTGGGGCACCACGTTGAATTTGCTTTGAGTTAACAGGAGCAAACAACGACCAAAATCCTTCTTTCATCAGTCATTGATAATCTAAAGTCGCCACACTCGATATTCAGTGGTTCGTTGTACTAACAAAAGAATAATAATCCACTCGGAAACACAGATGACTTAGGCGGAATACAGTTCATAAAACATGCATTTATTCACGATTGCTACACTACAGAATCAAAATACTGCCTATCTAACTATTCTACCGTCAGAAGAAAAGAAATAAAATAAAGCGAATGAAAATAAGGAAGGAATGCGAATGAATAAAGAAACAGGGAAAAGAGAAAATTTGACCTGCCAGATTTGTGAGGTTTCAAACGTAAGTGGCACACAGTGGATACGCCGAGGTAGAAATCAAGCGCACTTACGAGACTTAGAGTTGCGTAGAAACAAACAGAAGTGGCGGCCTTTTTGACAAGGGGGAAAAATAGTCAATGTTCGTTGAAAAAGGCAAGAAAAAAAAAGGGTTTATTCCACAGGTTAGCAAGGGAGCCACGCCAGGGGCCTGACGTAGTTGCGCGGCTCGTCCCTTGATTGGTTGGTCGACTTGGCGAGGTTGGTTCTGCCGGACGGCTGCCCGGTTCCAGTGTTGCAGCTCGGTCAGTACGCGCCTGCGTACGGGGAAGGCCAGCCGTTGGAGGTGCGTTGGCACTGCGGCGGAGCGCCACCGAGTAGCAGGTGCGGTGCGCGGCTTAGGTGCACAACCTTGAGTCCGGCGGTGCGTTGCAGGTGTACCCGGGACCGCGAAGGTCGGGCGGGTAAGCACCGATAGTGGAACAAAAAAACAAAACAAAAAACAAAAGAGTCTTTAGTCAGCGTTGCAGTTGAACCTGCTTTGGCGTGGCGTGGAGCGAGGGTACGCTCTCGGCAACCGTTACGGCCAGGAGAGAAAAAGCCACGTGGTTGGCCAGTTTCTTAGAACAAAGAGTTCGAGCAGCCTGGCTGGGCCACTTGCAAGTCGGGCCAGAGTTTTTGGAAGAGCTTGTGAGAGCAGGAAGAGGGCAAGAGGGCGGGCAGTGGTCTGCTCATCCTTTTTATAGTCTCTGGGTGGGGCGAGCAGGTGAAGGCACACCCTTCTGTTCGCTCGCGCAGACTCTCAGAGGAAAATTATTAACAAGATTAATAATTTGGCATTAAATTTGGTCAGTCTGGCAAATCAGTTTTCCCACACAACCCGTTTAACACACATTGTAATTAATGCATCATAAACTAACTTGTGAGGTAACTTCTACTTGTCTAATCTGACTGAACTGAGAGATATTGGTTATCTTTCATTCTTTATGGAGTACACATGAAATAGGATGTTCATACACACAAGATATTACATGAATCATTCGTAGTTCAGTTGTCTGTCAAGAATTACCATGATATAAATGTGTAAAATGCGATTACTTATGTGAATTGTCACTAAGGATAGTTCCAAGTTTCGCCACTTGGAGGTGTTGTTGCTCCATCTAGACGTTCCAGGAAGGGCGAGGCGCCAGAGTATCCTTTTGTGATTGATAAGAAGTCATGAGCATTCCTTTGATCGGTCATTTGTGTATTCCAAACCATTGGAGCCATTTGTTCGGGCTCCGAGAAGACTGCTTGAAATACACTCCTTCGGCAGACGCATAAATTCCTTTGTCACCTGGTCAGTGGCTTCAAAAGAGTTTTGTTGGTGGCTGGGTTGCCACCTGCCGAGCTGACCAGGCTTGGATCCTGTCTGGGCAGTGGAATATTCATGCACTGCAGAGAATTTGCTTTAGGAGAAGCAAACTAAAAAAAAATTAGAGGGTAGAGTGGAACTTAGGCAATAGTTGTTACAATTGTTTAGTGACGCTCCGTCAATTTAGGTTTAATGTTACAAAGGCTTTGATCATTCACGTCAGCCTTGAAAACGTTCTAGTTCATCAGATTGCGTCATGTTTCATTGTAATTTGCAGCTC
>NC_135425.1:5175000-5177500 GCF_051991245.1 Festucalex cinctus | reverse complement strand
GCCAAACGGTTACACCCCAACTGTACTTTTTATGGAGATTATATTGGTGTTAGGCCGACAAGAAGGTGTATTAGTGAGAGTGGAGATGAAGAAGTAAAGCCTAGAGGTAATGAGAAGTTGATGGCATTAGCTCAGGTGGCCACAGGAGAGCTAGAGAAATTTAATGTGAGTTCATTAGGAGGGGATGAATACAAGGCACCCAGGTCGGAAGAAAAGTTTGACCTCAGGGGTCGCCCGAAGAAGAGATGGGGGCTTGGATGTCCCTACCCGGGTTGTGACGGTGATGGAAACTTGTCAGGCTACCGCAAAAGGCATTGGTCTTTGCGTGGGTGCCCTAAATTTTATGAGGCAAACCCATGGCAGTATAGCGATAAGCCTAAGTGGAAAAAATTGGCAGAAATGTGTAGAAAAGCCCCCCATTCCGTTCTTCCTCAACAGGAGCAACCGGAAAAGGGAGTTGTACCGGAAACTCCAGCCGCAGGGTCGGAGGCGGAGTGGAGGGAAAAGCCAGAAGATGGGAGCGAAGAGGAGGACGGTGGAGAGCAAGCTCCTGTTCCGACCGCGATTGGCGCTAATCCCGCTGATGAAGACCGAGACTCAACCTCGTCAGAAGATGACCCGGCCAACCCCGGCCAGAACCCAAAAATAGTTACAAGACCAGTGAATAGAAGAAAGAAAAATCCTCAACCTACGTTTGATGTGTACCGGTCCTCAGAAAGGATAGCTAGGGATGTTAGCCTGGGATGGATCGAGACAAAGGATGGGCGAAAAGCCTACATACCCGAGGCAGGGCAAGTAAATCGCCCTTATCCACCGGCCTGGCTTAGTAAGCTAGATAGTAAAATGCCTCTAACTATGCGAATAACTTATCGCGAGGCTGTTAACATTTTACAGGCTCCGCCATATACCACATTACTTGCTCATCAAGACCTGACTAAGAATTTCAGGGATGGTTACGTGACGGTGGCACATGATTTAATGTTAAGACGGCTCAAAAAAGCAATAAATGATAAAGCAAAATGTGAGCTGAGAGCCGACGATGACCTGAATTCAGACTCAGATAATGATGGAGCAGCGGTTACTTTAACGGTACCAGCTGCCCCAAGAGCCTCCTTGAACCAGCAGTCCCAATATATGACACAACTGGGATCAACTACAATATTACCGAATTTAATAAATCAGCCACACGACATAGAGGGTGATGTGCAGCAGTTTAAGACCTTAAAAGAGTTGGTTCGCCAAAAAGGTAGGCTAGAATCAGCTAAAGAGTATTTAGTTGAGACATGGCCCATGATTAGGGACGCGCCAGGAGGAGATGGCGCGAAGAAGCTATGGCTTCAATACATCATCGCTAGCCCCGTCGGACCAAACGAAACACCACAACAGGTCTATGAAAGATGGGTGGATGGCGAAGATGAAGATGAAGATGCCCATATTAACAGAGCTAGGGAGCAACTCAAAAGGGACGTTTCACTGCTAAACGTGTGGCACAAAATTAAAGAAGTTATATCGCCAAATAGGTATATCAAAGTGCTGCGGATGATTGTTAAGGACAAAGGGAACGAAGCTGTCTTTGTGAAAATGGCTCCAAATAGCACGACGCTGAAAATTGAAGCCTCCGTTAAGAAGTGGGATCGCCTGAATAAGCATAACGCTGAGAAGAGGAGAAGAGGACCAATCGCAAGTCGCACCCGAGGGAACGAACAGCAAGTCCAGCAGGGAGCTCAGCGACCAGTTCAGACTGTCCCCTATGTGAGACCTCAGCAACAGAGAATGAGTGGAAATCAGAGACCGGCCACTCAACCAGGACAGCAGACGAGGCCCCAACCAAGACAACAGCCAGCAGCGCGAAGACCAGGTCCAGCATATATGCCCAAAGAAGAATTCGACAAACTAGACCCAGAAGAAAGGAAGGCCTTCCTCGAGGCGCGCAAGGCTGCAGCCTCCGGGGGGCCTGGAAAGTAATGGAGACAGAGGCACGGGTCACCCTAGAAGGAGTCTACAGAGTAGGGAATAACCTTTATGCTAAGGTGGAGGGAGTACCCTATTTAGTGGACACAGGGGCTGAGGTGTCCATGACCCGTAGAGCCTTAAAACAAATCGGACACCTACAAGTAATGGTAGCTGATGGCTCGATTGCCAAAATGCCGGTAGGAATTTGGAAGGGAATTGTGTGGGTAGTAGGACCTCACAATTTGTTGACGTTAAAAGATGCAGAAGAAATAAAAAAGTCTAAAAATAAAAAGCAGGTTGCGAAAAAGAGATGGGAAAAACTAAAACCGAAATTAGTGAGAGTAGGCCCTACAAAAATAATACCTGATCAAGAATGGTATAAGTCAGTAGATGTACCAGCCGTAAAAGCCCAACAAATCCAAGACAGTGTATTGACATTGGAAGGGAAAAAGAAATTAGGTGAAATTTTAGACAAGGCCGCTATCGCACATTTTAAAAATGATTGCGGAGATTTAGGAGCAAAATACATGCATACTATAAGTGGGGG